>NC_058413.1:99088563-99225413 GCF_002201575.2 Neomonachus schauinslandi
ATATATATATATATATATATATATATATATATATATATATATATATAAAACGGGTAGTGGAGGAGGGAGCACATTTTTCTTCACATCAAGTTGAATCCCTGTACCTCTCTTCAGTATTGCTTCTTACCCACTTCTGAATTAGGTGTGAAGGAGTCCGATCCATAGTGTAATTTGAGGTAGGTAAGTATTAATGCAGCATGTTTTCATTACAGTAAGTGCCCTCTGCTTGAAGGCTTGCTACGTTGAAATCGGAGTTAGGTCTTTCTGGGGTGAGATAGTTCCTCCAGCCCAGTCATGAATTACTTCTCCATGAGTTCCTCATAAACAGTGAGCTCCCTTAGTCATGGATTGCATGATTCAATTAAAAATGTTTTGATTTGCTTTTAACTTCGTAGGAATTGACTGTCAAGGTGATGTAACAGTTTAATGAGTTACTGGGGGAAATTGGGTAGTCTCCAGCCAGACAGTTTAACAAGTGAGTTGAAATCTATTTTCCCCTGGATGGCTAAAGAAACACATGTATTGGACCACATTTTCCTCTAGACGTGCCCCCCCCCACCTCGCGTTTCTATAAACGTATCTATACTTATGTACTGAATTAACATAAAGTCTGTTTATATTTAATGCCCATCTCAAAAGCCTCTCAATTCACTGAAAAATGCTTTTGTTCTGTTGTTTTAGAAATTTTCCCCCTTTCTCACTTCTGCTGTCATGTTCAGCTGAATGCCCTGCGGTTGATAAGATTCGGTCTCAGAGTAATTATTTGAATAGTTTGGAAAAAGCCAGAATATCTTATAGAATGTTTCCAGATTTCTTTAGTCCTAGCCGGTCACATCACGTTGCTTGCTGCAGTTTGTAGACGATGAGTACAAAATCTACCAGTTGTGTTCTGTGTGTGTCTGTAATCCTTGTAATTAACGAGCATGAAGGGGGTCAGTGGCTACGGTCTCTGACAGTAGACCCAACAGGTTAGTACTGTGGCTGTATGTCGAATCTGAAAAGAAGCATCTAGGTTTGTATAGGACAGCATACTAGGATACCAGAACACCACGCGAATTTAAATAGTGTGGTGCGCTTTATCTGTGGTTGTTGGTTCTAACAGTCTCTGCTGCTTAAATACTGATAAGGAGAGTCTACAAGAATACTAGATGTGATTTGTGCTACTTGAGTTTACTGTTCCCCAGCATATTTATTCCTTCCATGTTTACAATCTGAGCAGTTCTCTTCATATCAGGGTTTAGTGATTCTGATGGGCAAAAATAGAAATATATTGTTTCATATTTTTTCACTCTGGAGATTTAATACAGGGAAGCAGCGGACAATTGGCCAAAGATGCACAGCTTTGAATAGGATTCCTGCTTTTCACAAAAATGTGTCTTTGATTATCTCTTCATAAACGCATGACCTGGAGCTAAAATTTTCTGTCAGTGTCTTCAGTGGAGTTGTATATTAATGGTGTGAGTTGGCATTATCAGCAGAAGAGTGATGCTACTACACTATTTTGAACTGCATGCTGGACCTGGCAGGTGGCGCAAGAGCTAATGAACTGAAGGTCTTCACAGGCCCCGTATTGCTTTGTCCCCAGCAGGTGTGTTTGGGGGGAGGGGGTTCCTTTCCCAGGGACACAAAAGGAGTAGTGAGGTGGATGTAAGATCTTTTAAACCTACGATCACCCAGCCTTCTCTTTCTTTCTTGCAGCTTCTTCCAGGAAGCCTACCCTGATTATGCTAGTTGGATTCAAATTCTTAGGATTTTCCCATTGTTTCTTATTTTTACAACTCTGTTATGTTACTTATTTGCCTTGTGTGCTGATTTCCCCCCCACACGTCTTCTCTTAACGATCTTTGAAAATTCATAACTCAAGCAGATTTTTAAAAACAGTTACCTCATTTTGAGCTTTTAGCTACTTCCCACAGCATCTAAGAGGTCCTATCAGGAGGCAATCAGTATGTAACCTATGAATGATAAATGCTTGGTGAAATCAACTGTCAACTCATGGAAGGGAAGGATGAGTAGAAGAATGGCCAACATTTGGTTAGTCATTTACAGATTAAAAATTGCCCTCACATCCCAGTTGGTTAAGCATCCAACTCTTGATTTCGGCTCAGGTCGTGATCTCAGGGTCCTGAGATTGAGCCCCACATCGGGCTCTGCGCTGGATGTGGAGCCTGCTTAAGATTCTCTCTGCCCCCCCTCCTCCCCTCACATGCGCGCGCTCTGTCTCTTTAAAAAAACAAAATTGCCCTCATATGTGTTACCTTCTTTTCTCCTCACTGCACTGTGAGGTAGGGAATATTCCACTCTCCAGGTGTGAAACTGTCTGAGACAGGTTAAGGGATTTCTCCCATTTCTCACTACAGCTGTTGTGTAATTGAACCCGGATTTGAAACCAGTTTTTCAGACTCAAAACTCTTCTCTCATAAGACCACTCTGCTGGAAGAGATGCTAGTTCTAGAAGTTCAAGTCTGAAGTGGAGTTCCTTCTAAAATGCAGATCGTGTACAGAAAATCCTCCTTATTAGGGGCTGATTGATGTCTGGAAAGGCCACTCACTGAAGTGAATTCACTTAAAACGGGTGTCTGCATTTCATAGTAAATAGAGATAAAGAGCTTTGGTTGAACTTTATCGGGATAAGTGAAACCAAAAATTAGGAATATTTTATATTTAACAACACTTAAGTTATAATTTGCAACTCTGGAATTCTGAGAATGAGCAAAGAATCAAGTGTTGATAGTTTGTGTGTGTGGTTTTGTGTTTTGTGGGTTTTTTGTTTGTTTGTTTTGTTTTGTTTTTTCTTCGATACGATTTGTCTGACAAAGTTGGAGGCAGAATGCCACCGTGTCCTTCCCTTCACGTCAGTGCTTGGCCTGTCTCATCCTTGCCTTTTCTCTCCTGGTTGTTATTTGGTGTAACTGTGCCAGATACTCATTGGTTGGTGATTTTGCTTGTGATTCAAGCAGTCTTTTTCATCACTTTCATTGACTTCCTGAAATTCTGCATCTTTGGTGAGAGTTACCATTTTCATGTTGCAGTCTGTTTTTGTATACACAATATAGAACCTTCTGGAGACCTAGAATTCTATGGCTAGAGATAGACTAGCGAGGAGAGATGGATTTTTAGAAGTGGTTGATGTGATTTTTTTTGTTGTTGTTATGATGACTTTTGCCTTCTTACTAGTTATGGGGGCTCAAATGATGACTATTAAGATAACCAGAACTCCCTGAACTAATAAAAATATTACACTAGGGTGCTTGGGTGGCTCAGACGGTTGGCCATCTGCCTTCGGCTCAGGTCATGATCCCAGGGTCCTGGGATCGAGTCCCACATCGGGCTCCCTGCTCAGCGGGGAGCCTGCTTCTCCCTCTCCTTCTGCCTGCCACTGCCCCCCCCCCGCCCCGCTTGTGCTCTCTCTGTGTCAAATAAATAAAAAAAATCTTTAAAAAAAATTATTACACTACTAAATATCATGAAGATGTGTCCTGCACATGGAGGTGTTGGGTATTTCCTTTATCTGTTCCCTAATGACACACTATCCTGCAAATAAATGTCCCATCAGGTTAAATATAATCGAGGTCACAAAAAAATAAGCAAATGGTGCTAGAAGAGTACTTCATTTCAATGTGGCCTTACTTAATGGAGTAAGAGTTATATGGCTAGAGATAGACTAGCGAGAGTTATATGAGTGCGTGCATGCGTGTAGATAGTATTTACAAAAAGGATCACTCCTTCTGAGTGTGCTAGGGTACTGATGGTGGTCATCAGCTTGAGCTTAATTTCGGCCTAATGGGTAAGAGCTGAATTCTGGAGCCAGGCTGCCTGGGATCCTATTACGCCTCTGCCATTTGCTAGCTGTGGGTTCATGTTCAGGTTATGTAATCTGACTGTGCCACACATTCCCTATCTGGATAATGGAGATAGGTAATTAGAGCATCTTCCTCTCATAGACCTGTTTTGAGAATCAGTTGAGTTAATAATTGCAAAGTGTCTAGAACAGTACCTGGTACATAGTAAGCACTCAATAAATGTGAGCAGTTGTGATTTGATCATTGAGATGATTAATACTACAGCGTTTTTGCAAAGGAGGAAATCTGATGAAAGAAAACCGTTTTAAGTTGGGCTGAGAATGTGAGGTCTATTTTTTGTTGTCCGCAAAGTAATCATTTAAATATTTGCCGGAAGCAAAGTTTACTGTTGAATGATCTCCAAGAGCTCGTAATACTTCTAAGCAAACGTTCAGTGTCGCCTGTGTGCATCCTGTCTTCTCTGTCACGTCTGTTCTCAACTCCCATTGCCTTCCCCCGTGGGTCAGTAAACCAGGCATTTCTTTAGGCTTGTACCTAGAAACCCCGAAGCGATCATAAGTAAATAGCCTAAATGAAATGGTGGTTTTTAATTTTTTAGGTGTAAACACAGTGGAAGTTCAGTGAGAATATATCTTTCAGTTGATTACTTGCTTCGGGTTTTAGGAGTGATGGTGACAGATGAACAGTAATTGAGGTGTGAATAAAATTTTGGAAAAGATAAATGATATCATTTCTTGTGGAAAATATTACATTCTTCCATTATGGCACATGGCTATTTATGAGCTATTTCTCACAGATAAGGCCCTTGCTGCTTGTAAAACATCTCTGGTTTTGAATTGGCTCTGAAGATGTTAATGGTAGATGCTCTCCTGGAAGCAGGGACCTCACTCCCTGGCAGTCCGGCTGCCTACATGACAGTCCTAATGCAAGACAGATTTCAGCAACGAGATTTTGCTTCTCTTTTCCCGAGCGATAATGACTCACAGGAGAGCTGTGTTGCTGGCACGCTGCCTACCTCACTGGTCCCTGACTTTAGAATCACTTGGAAGACCACATTGTTCTCCCTTGTGCAGACATGCAATTGTGAGTCACTTTTGAAAAGCAGCTTCAGTAGGATTTTTTTTAAAACAGTGAAGTTTGCTTCATGAAGCTGTGTATGAAAGCAGAACAAGCATTCTGTTTAAAAAAAGTGAAACCAGAATATTTCCAAGCTTTACATTAAAAAAAAAAAAGGCTTGAAGTCTGTTATTTAGGGTTTTGCAAAAATTTTTGTTTTCAGTTTAGTAAGGAAGTTGCCTCATAAAAATCAGACAGCGGTTAGAATGAAGAGATTTAATTACAGTCTTAAGTTATTTTAGTTCAAGGCATTTGCTGTGTTTTAATTGACTTTGTATTTGTTGTGTTTTTGTTTTTTGTTTTCTAATCAGATTCCGGTTCTATTTGGAGAAATAAAGCTTCAGCAACCTTTAAGAAGTGCTAGTTGGCCAATGAGGGTGTATATAAAATTATAGGCGACAAGTGACTGATGGTTAACTTTTCTTCTGTAAAGCTCTAGTTCTAAACTAGAATTTCCATTGTCTTTACTTCCTTTGACCACAGGGAGTTGCAGTTTTACTTAATTGTTTATTTTAAGGGCGAAATTAAATCACACTGGATGGGGTCACCATGGGTAGGCTTGTTTTGCTGTTTAAATCTCATGTGGAAAATCGGAGTGAGGCTCTCCTAATTCTTGGCATATTCCAGTTTTTATTAAGTTTAAAATGTAAGCATTTCCTATCATTCCATGACTAAATATAGTAATGAAATTTTATCTGAAGTCAGGAACATTATCCAAATCTGATTTGATGTGTGTAGCACATTCATTGAGTGGTACAGATTGTGTTAAATGGGCCTGAAATAATGTTCAGGAAGGAGAATCACTTTCTATTCTTCTTGACACAGTTTGTCACAGATATGCATTCCTAATCCCCATCTCGTTAGTGTAGTCCTTGTATTTTTCATTTCCAGTCTTATGCAAATACTCTAGTTTTCCTTGATTGGGTTTACATGACTGCATTGTAATTATAGACTAGGTGTTATTAATATGTATGATTAAATGTGTAATTAATGTGTAATTACACAGTGAGAAAATGCACCAGAGCTGGGCTCTATGCTGATTTACCATATAGGTGCCACATGCGCAAAGACCTAATTAGGGTTTTATGCTTAACATTTACTCCCATGGTAAATCTGAGTGGTTTGTCGTCGGTATACGTTTTTTTCATCTGAGTACAGGAGAAGCATTTTTATGGTCATGGGAGCACCTGGATTGTCTTTTACTGGGGCTATATCCGCTGGAGAACTCACAGAGGAAAGGTTTGGCGTGGTGTCGCAGTCCCGAGTGTGTGAACATGATGCTCTGCTAGCCACACTCGGGAATGCGCGAGTCTTCTTAATTTTATATGTATGTATATGTATTCTTAATTTTAATTGGTCACATATTTTAAGCTTCGTGTTAAACTCCTCTTTTATTTACTTATTTTAAAGACTTTATTTTTAAGTAATCTCTACACTCAACATGGGGCTTGAACTTAGAACCCCGATATCAAGAGTCATAGGCTCTTCCCACTGAGCCAGCCAGGTGTCCCCAAATTCCTCTTTTAAATACCCTGTTTCTTTCCCATCTTTTATGTTTGGTGACTTTCCCTCTTAGCTAAATGAACCCACCTGAGACATCTGGGAGCACCTTTCTGCTTTATCTGCTCCTATCCGTGCCCATCATGTTCTTACCCGACTCCTCATCCTTGTGCATCTTTTGTAAAACTCTGTAAACAGGGTGGGGGGGATGGGAGGGTGGAGGGAGTGGGAGGGTGTGGGGGGTCAGAAGGTGGGGGGGCGATGTGGTCTATGCTTCCTGATCAGCATTTCTTCTGGGGCTCTTTCCCATGCCCCTCCCTACCTCCCACCACTTCTTTTTTTTTTTTTTTTAAGATTTTTTTATTTATTTATTTGACAGAGACACAGCGAGAGAGGGAACACAAGCAGAGGGAGTGAGAGAGGGAGAAGCAGGCCTCCTGCAGGGAGGCTGATGCGGGGCTCGATCCCAGGACCCCGGGATCATGACCTGAGCCGAAGGCAGACGCTTAACAACTGAGCCACCCAGGCGCGCCCCCCCCCCCCCCCCAACTTCTTGACCGGTCTCTTTCTTAGAGAGGAATTGTGAATTAAACTGTACCAGAACAGAAAAATGGCGAGGACAGAGCATCCTGAAGGACTGGCGGATGTGAGTGAGAGGGTTGAAAGCAGGATCTGAGGGAGCAGCTAGGGTAACTGAGGTTGATGCTGGGACATACCCTTTCCTCAGATAATCGTGCTGGACACAGACCTCAGCAGAGAGAAGGGAAGAAACACAGTTTCAAAGAGGCTTAAAATGGCAACAGAAGGCATGCTTATGCATGGCCTCGTTAATGAGCAAAGTAGTCCAGGTCACAGTTGATTGGAGTGTGCTCAAAACCTCCGTGGCGGCGTGTTGTTTTCAGTGCTTTGGGTAGAATGTTGGGGATGGCCCAAGGGCTCAATAACTACTTGTATATAATTTTGATTTGAGCACTTAAGTAGATATGCATTCCTGAAAAAAGGAAAAAAAACAACAACACATGAGCATTAAAAGTTGACTTGGATCCCGCATTCGGCTCATTTCCAAGGGGGACCTGGGAACAGATGTGTTGTCTGCTCTGAATGCACTGGGATCCATCCATGTTTTGCTTACAGACCCCCTTCTGTCTGGTGCACTCTGCCCTCTAAAAGCTTCCTGAATTGCTTTGTAAACAAGGCAGCTACTACAGCTGCAACTGTTGGGTTTGGACTTTTGCCAGCTTGAAATTTATCCCTGCCCTAATGCTATAGATCTGGGAGCAGGCAAAGTGGATTTTGTTTTTTTAAGCATATGGAAGCATTCCCTGAGGAAGATCGTGTTGGGGGTTACGGGGGCTCGGTTTCCCTAAGACCACACGCATTTTCCATGGATTTATGTTGCCACCAGTCCAGTTTTTCAGCACCTTTGGCTTACTCTTCCCCAGTTACTTAGTTGGGCGGCTGCTTCATTAAAAACCTATAATTCCCCCGCCCTTTATCTTGGTGGGCCCCTGGGGTTCAAGAGGACTTGATTCAGTAAGTGAATGAAGATGGGTTTTCAAGATTCGTTTCTTTGGTATGCTAATACTTACCAAGGAAAGAAGAGAAAGACCAAACAAGAGGAAAAACCAAAAAACAAAAAAGGGATAAAGTGGAGAATGCGATTTCTTAGGAAATCTTGTTTGGGGATTAGCCCTACCTGCTAGTTGCTTCAGTGACTGGAGGCTGCAGGGCTTTCAGGATTTCACGTTTCCTTTGCGCACAAAGGGGTTGCGGCGCCGTCTTTGAGTGCTGAGACGCTAGTGTGCTTGCAGAAACTGAAGTTTAGTTTTGCTTTATTACAGTCTTGGCTTGTTGATGAGTTTTCCATGTAAGCCTCTTTCTTTGTCCTTTCTTATCTAGCCTTTGAAGCCTTCTGCTCAGGTAGGCTCCTTTATGCCTTCTCCCTAGATCAGGAGTTTTAAAAAGAAATGTTTGTTGTTCATCTCTTCATGCACCTGACAACTTTCTGGGCTGCTTTTTGGACCCCTTGAACTGATGGTGTGTGACAGTGTGCAGCTAGAGTTCCCATTTGCCAGTCTGTCTGCTTCTGGATTACCAGATTAGAACGAGAGTCTGTTTCATTTTAGTAGCAGCAGAAAGCACACAATCTGGAGGTTCCTGCCAATGTTCTCTCTCTGGAACGACATCAAAACGTAATTTTTCGGTTGGAAGAAGTATTTCCTGGCCAACATCTCCACACACACACATACACACACCCCACCCCGGCCCCCGCCTCTGGGTGATGAGATAACATTGACTTTTTGTGTGTCAGGGTTTTGATTATTTAGGAGCCCTTCCACGTGAGAGTGATGTCTTCACTAATTTTCTTGGAGTAGAGTTGATTCTGAATGCCTGCTGGAAGGAAGAGCCATGTGGCACCTTTGTGGCGCTGAAAGGATTAAATGAGGTTTCCCAGGATTAGATAGGGGCATGGCCTTCCTCTGTCCTGTAATTTTAGATCCCTGGCCAGCGCAGTTGTGAACTTCCCATCTTAGAAGAGTGCTGGCCTGCATGGTGGGAGCGGGATCCAGGCCTTCATTGATGTATTCCTTTTGGTTTCGGTCCCAGAGCTTGAGCGGTGCGGGGATTTCAGCTGATCAGGGACAGCCAACTCGCTGTAGTAGAAAGAAATGGGCTGTTGTGCTGGGGAGAAACCTGTTGTTTGAGGAACTAAAATTGACACATTTTCTGGAGGCAGAGGAAAGTGAGTCCATGATCAGACTGTTTTTGTTTTTGAGATTTTATTTATTTATTTGAGAGAGGGAGAGCATGTGTGAGAGGGAGAGAGAGAGAGAGTGCATGAGCTGGGGGTGGGGGATAGAGGCAGAGGGAGAAGCAGATTCCTCCTTGAGCAGGGAGCCTGACTTGGTCCCAGGACCCTGGAATCATGACCTGAGCCCAAAGCGGACTTAGCTTAACCGGCTGAGCCACCCAGGCACCCCTGTTGTTATTTTTTAAGAGGACGTCATTGCTTCATTCTTACGCCCAGTGAACAGTGTGGCTTTTGTTTGAAGGTTCTGTCAATACCAACATTTACCACCGTCTTCCGAGTTTCTTTCAAAGGCTCTGTTGGAAAATGGACTTCAGGCTGGCACTTCTCATTCAGCTTCTGAGCCCACAGGCGCGTCTTCCCCACCCCTCTCCCCGGGCCCTCAGAGCGAGGAGAACACTTCTAGAAACTTGGTAGTTAAGAGGCTTATTTGCTATTTAAAGATGCTTATCCTTATTGAATACACAAAAACGAAAACTCGGGCTTTAGACAACAGTCTGTCATTTCAGAGTTAATCTTGAAATAAAGTCCTCGTCTTGGCCTGGGGTTTTGAAACAGGCCTAATGTCGACCGTCGGATTTTTGGGGGGCACATGTAGGCTCTTAGGCGGATGCTCCAGCCTGTCCACACCGAGGTGCCGCTGGCCCACGCTTGGCACCTGTGCTCTGGTTCTGGCCATACACGAAGTCAAGGTTGGGGAGCCAGAGACCTGAATCTTTTTCCTTTGTGAAATTACTGTGTGGGAGAAATGGGGTTAGGTCCCCGGCCTTGTTGTTAACATTATTAGCCAACCGAGCTCATCATCTTAGAAAAGGGAAGCAAGCAGATAGGTGAATGCGGTCTCTTCAGCCTTCACCCAAACCTCTGGCACTTCTAAGGCGAGAGTGTGTTGACCTTCCAGGTGGGGACTCCTTAAAGTAGCTCGTGGGGGGATTCGGAAGCAATAGCACTTTATACTGAGCGTGATATGGGAAAAATGCCTTTCTTATATATATAAACCCGACACAAGATTATTAAATTTTTATCATGCTTCCTCAACCGTGGGGTATTTCACAATTATAGATCACTTTTCAACATACAAATTGCATAGTAATGTATAACCTGGCATTTATTATGGAAAATACAATTTTATTTGGTTGTTTAATCTTCATTAAAGGCATCATAAATGGTCTGATTTTTTTTTTAAATCAAAGCTCTTTAAAACATCTTAACATCTTAAATATATTCTAGGGTGTAGCATACTCTGGAGGGATTTGGTTAAAATTTTTCCAAATAGAAATCCTTAAGGAAACAAGTGAATATATGAATAATGAGGAAGGAAGTATTTGGGTATTTTTAAGGAAACAAAAGGCAGCCTTTTAGAATGTGGGATCTAAGGATACCCTGTACGTTTTGTTTTGTTTTTTTTTTTAAGATTTTATTTATCTGACAGAGAGAGACACAGCAAGAGAGGGAACACAAGCAGGGGGAGTGGGAGAGGGAGATGCAGGCTTCCCACGGAGCAGGGAGCCCGATGCGGGGCTTGATCCCAGGACCCTGGGATCATGACCTGAGCCGAAGGCAGACGCTTAACGACTGAACCACCCAGGCGCCCCGATACCCTGTATGTTTTTATACCAAGATAAAAATCCAGAAAAAAAATAATTTAATGAAAAAACTGCAAAAACCCACCAGAGTTAAGCAAAATCCAACTGAAGAATCCTGTTAATAGTAAAGGCCTATATTATATATATATACTTTTTGAAATCATGCATTTTGCATTTATGGAAAAGCTTACAGAAAGTACCATTGGAGGCCCCTGAGTGGCTCAGTCAGTTGAGCGTCTAACTCTTGATTTTGGCTCAGGTCCTGATCCCAGGGTCTGTGATGGAGCCCCACATCAAGCTCTGCGCTCAGCAGAGAGTCTGCTTGGGATTCTCTTTCTCCCTCTGGCCCTCCACTGCATGTGCATGCGCTCTCTCTCCAAAATAAATAAATACATCTTTTAAAAAAAGTACTATAGGAAATAACCACACCTACCTTGCCACATTTTCTTATCACGTTTTAGAGCTTGACTATGTATGCAAACCCTTTTATATTTGCCTCTCCCTCCCCTCATTTCCCATCCTCCTTATGAGGGTTAAACTATAATTCTGAATTTAGTGTTTATTACCTCTGTATCTGTTGTGGTCCTCTTCCCACAAACATGTGTCCCTATGTAGTATGTAGTAGTTTTGCATGGTTTTAATAAATTATTAAACCTAATGATATGCATACTATCATGTTGCCATATTCTGACATTTGCTTTTTACCTTCACCCTGTATTTGTAAGATTTAATCATTTTGATGCGACTAGCTCTAGTTTACTTATTCTCACTACTGTATATTATTCCCTTTTGTGGCCATACCACTGTTTATTCATTTTGTACAAAATGTGAGCTAGAAGCTCATTTTCAGTGTTGGATTCTGATCCCCAGTGCTACAATGAGCATTCTTGTACTTCTCTTCTGCATATGTCTTCTACTCTTGAACATCCGTAGGAGTTTCTCTAGGGTAATACCCAGAAGTGGAGGTACTTTGGACATCTCAGCTTGCTTGGAGAAATGTCTTCCCCTCCAACAATCGTGACTGCGCCCACGGATGCTCTCATAGGCACAGTGTGTGAGCTCCTGTAGCTTTCCATCTCCTATGCGGTATTGCCAGATAAGAAAATTTTTGCCAATTTAATAGTAGTGAAAGTACCTTCTTGGTTTAATTTGTATTTTCCTCACTCGTGTGGTTGAGTATCATTTTATATTTTTGGCCATTTGGGTTTTCTTCCATCAGTTGCCTGATCAGATCTTTTGTCTGTTTTTCTATTGGATTGTTTGGTCTTTCTTTTTGATATGCAGAAACTCTTTATATACTAATCTTTTGTCAGATATGTGCATTTCAAGTGTATGGCTTGCTTTATTTACTTTGTTTATGCTATTTTTTGTACAAAAGTTGTTAATTTTAATGTAGGCATACTCAAGGTCATAAAAATGTTTTTTCCCCCCAACAAAGTTTCCAAGTTTTGTTTTTTACTTTTAGTTAACAAATGTTTGTGTCTAGCATGAAGGATTTAATTTTAGTTTTTTCCAGGTAGGTATCTGACTGTCTCAGTGCCTTTTTTTTTTAAACCATTTCTTCTTAAGAAATGCTTTTTATTGAATTTCTTTTAAAGTAAGCTCTGTGCCCATCGTGGGGCTTGAACTCATGACCCGGAGATCAAGAGTCCATGCTCTACCGATTGAGCCAGCCAGGTGCCCCTGCCTTTTGTTTAATTTTTAAAAACAATTTTAACTTGAAAAATTTCAGAATTACAGAACAGTTGCAAAAAGAAACAAATTCCCCTCGACCTTTCATCCGGTTTCCCCCAATGTTAGCATCTAGCACCATAGGCTAAGATGGTTTCCCCACATTAAGATGACTGCTTCCTTTTGCAATTCTAGCATCCCTTTTTGCTTGTGGTGTTTGCCGGGTGATTTTTCTGTTTCCATCATTCTTCCTACATTTATTTTCTGGAATTCTGTCAGCAAGATTTCTTGATGAGTCCATTTTTTTTCTTCCCTGATTTTATCCTTTTACCCCTATACTGACGTACAAATCTACATCTCTACTAGACTCTGCCAAGTATGCTTCCTGAGGGGTTGGTACCATTTTGCCTTCCCACCAGCAGGATACACAGATGCTGTTGCCCCCTCGGCCTCACAGACCGAGGATGTTGTCAGACTTCCGGATTTTTGCCCATCTGATCACCAGTGAAAAATGAATGCACATCTTTTGGTATGAGTAATGTTGAGCATCTGTTCACATGTTTGGGGCTATTTTCACTTATTCTCTATATATTCTCTGCTCCTCTGCCTATTTTTCTTTGAGGATTTTATATTTGTTTTTTTTTTTTTTTTGGTAGATTTTTTAAGGAGCTCTTTGTATCTAAGGGGTGTTATTTCTTTGTAATAAGTTGCAAATACCTTTTTCAAGGAAGTCATTTGTCTTTTGGCTGATGGCACTTATTGCTATGCAAAATATTCTTACTTTTAAATAAATTTTTATGTAGACAAGTTTATTTCTTCTTTCTGGACCTGCCTTCCCTCACCATTTATAATGGGAGTCACCCAAATTCTTTTTTTCAATAATTGTGATTTTATTTTTCAGTTTAGATCTAGGGTCCATTTGGAGTGCATATAATGTGGGATGTGGAAGCAATTTAAATTTTTTTCAGTGGCATCCAGTTGCCCAGCCATTTCATAAGAAGTTCATCTTTTTCTCCACTGATTGGAGATACTAACTTTCCATGTATACTTGGGTCAGTTTCTGTAGTTTCTGAGCTTTTTGTTTTGTTCCATTGGTCTATTTATGTAACGAAACCACACTATTTTTATAGGAGGTTTCTTTTCTTTCTTCTTCTTCCTTTTTTTTTTTTTTTTGAAGTTTTCTAATATGTTATCTAATAGAACTCTCCACCCCAACATACAACATACATGGACAGGGACTGACACACGGATGGATGGACACCAACAGACACATACCTTTTGTTTTATAGGTTTTCCTGGTAATTCTTTGTTTGGTTTGTTTATTTAAAGTTTGAATTTCATAACAGATCTAGTTGGCATCCAGATAGTTGTCACTTCTTTGCTATTTCCAGAGACTTTCTTTGCTACCTAGTCTTGACCAATTTTTATGTGTCACATATGTTAAAGAATGTAACTTCTGTATTTGGTGGGTGCAGTTTTGTACATATATCATACACATCTTTTTAGGAATTTAAAGTGTATGTGGGATTCTGAAGCAGTCTGAAGCATGTTTACGCATAAGGGCTTAAACACTACAGTCTAGTGTCCTTCCAAATGTTTTTCATATAGGGTCAGTGGGAAAACCGCAAGAGGTCTTCGAACCCACTGAAGCTGTATGAGAGAGGTGTCTATATTTAATTTTCTGGAGCAGAGGACTCATTAGTCTTTTAAAGATGTTCTAGCATCTCAAAAACAAAAATGTATTCTAGGGTAAGGTGGGGAAAAAGACTGGAATGTAAATACTCCATAAAAAAAATACGAGATGGCCTTGAAAAATTCAGAGAGATGAAGAAATTGCTCTTCTTAAACTATTGTGCTCAGAACATAGTGATTATAAAATGAAAGTATATTTTAATATTTCCGTAGGTAAAGTTTCTAAGAGGTCAGTGCCTGCATTTACAATGTTTTCTCTCCTCTTTCTTTTAGGTAAGTGACCTTCTTATGCTTGGATACATCAACTTCAGAATGGATGGATGTTTAAGGCTCCATCCCTCGTCTCTGATGCTGTGGTAGTAAGTTACAGTTGACATGTGTTCTCTGGTTTGGTATGGCCAAAGGGATTGTCTTCTGACAAGAAATTAGGTTGTTTCCCATAAATCCTTTGCCTCTTACTTGTGACGCGTGTTTTGTCAAGGACTCTTTGTATGGGTCATCTCTGAGATTACACAGAGGAACAGAAAAACATGGTTCCTGCTTTCAGGAAGACTGGATTTCAGTATAGCAGAAAGAACTCGGGTTTTGGAGTTGTATTGGGTTTGAATTCCACTCTTCCATTACTAACTGTTGGATACCTCTATTTCTGTATTTCTTAAGTGGGTATAATAATAATACCTACCTTGTCAGATTGCTGGGAGGATGAAGTCAGGGAATTCTGTGCTTATCAGACTCTTCCAGTATATGGATTTTCCCCTCATTTCATCTTTTCAACTCAAACTCTTTATCCAGAAAGAACCAGCAAGGTCTAGAAAGGGCAATAGAGACCAGCTCTCCTCCTCTGATCTGAAGAGTCTTTGGCTAAGATTCAGGGAATCTGGGAGACCAGGCACCATGAAGAAATCCGTAGTGGCTGTAAGAAGGCACTTTCCCAAAGTCGCAGACATCCCCCTTGAACTTCATAGTCGCGTTGGAAAAGCCTAGTTAAGTGCAACTCGGGTATTGATTCACAAGTGGCTCTAGTAGAATTTCCACGAATATGTTAGTATGTTATGTTGGCAAAATGCTCCTTGGTTTAATCTAAAATGGAATTCAAACAAATGACTAAAGAATGTAAGCAGAGGCCTTTTGATCTCATGTGATTCTTTAAATGATTGTCACATTGTTGTGTCCAAAGTTATCTAGCTATCTAGCCTCGTAAACAGATGAACGATATTCACTGAGAAGGGGAAGTATACACAGTCTGGTTTGGAAAGTGGAAGAGGACGGGGCCAGAGTTGGAAAAACATCAGTCAGAAAGGCAGAGGGCAACTCAGGCATGGACGGTGTGGTTTGCACGGCTCAGGTACCTCTTACCCAGTGGCAGAGGCCTAACTAGAAATGTCCATCTCTGAGGAGAGGCTGGGGCCAAGGGAGACTACAGTTCATTGCACATTCAGAGATTAAAATATCTCTAAATTAGTTCCAGTGAATCATTTTAAATTATTTTAAAAGCTCTTTATATTTTAATCAGAGCCTATTCACGACCAGTTAATTTGGATGGCACGTTCTAAAATTACTTTCCTCCAATGATGTGTTGTGCCATTGCCTTAGAATGCAGAAGCCTCACGGAAGAGGGGAGTGGAGAAGTCTGAAAGTTCCGAGAGCTGTCAGATGTTCACCGGTTCAAGAGTGGATTCACATTTTGTTCTTGCCACTTGCTTTAGATGGGGTCATGTTCACATTGCCTCTTTCAGGGAGCCAGCTGGTGATTCCACAGGATGCCAGAGGTCTAGCCGTGCCCTTGTTTCCCCCAAATATTGAGGGAACACTCGATGCTCTGGTCATTGTTCTCATACAGGCTTTTATATTTGAGTGTTGTCTTTGGTTTCGAGAAGGACCCCGTTAGCAGTCTTTGCCATCTCAAACTGTGTATTCCCCATTTTGCTAATCTTTTCTACAATTAGTAAAGTCGCAGGCCTTGCTAAGGAAAGTTCTAACTGCCTGGAACACTTAGTCATTCTGGTACACGGTGGCCTTTACTGTCCCATTTGTAGAAAGACTTCATGCCTTGTGCTTTAGCAGGACCATTCAGGGACCATCCTACATCTGGACACGTGGACTTTCCATGGTGGGAGAGGGCTGCCTCCTCTTCCCAGGAGTGGTCTCTCGTGCAGTTAACGAAGATAAGAGGAGCCAGTGATGTTCCCTATTGCTGTGCTTTTCCCCCAGAAAGGTTGGCTCAAGGTACTAGAATCCATCTTGGGATGTTGTGTACTACCCATTAGCTCCCAGTCTTCTGCAGGGAAAGAATTAAAATAGAAGAAAGGGATGGACAGGATGGGTTTTTTAAATTACAGCACTGAGTAGCAACTGCTAGTCAAGAATTTTTTGGCAGTTTGTTAGAATCTCATTTTAAAGCAATAACACACTCAGAGTTGTATTCAAACACTGAGATAAATGCATCAACCTAAATTCGTGGTTTTGTTTTTTTCCATGTCGCTGCTAATTATTGAACATAACGAGGCTTATTCATAATTTCTTTTCTCCCACTCGATAGCCGTAATCCTGGATTTGTGCTGCTGTCATCCCCGTGGTAACAGACTATTGTCTGAAGCATGAGATTATTAAATCCAGAACAGGACATTAAAATAATGCTAAGGTTCTGACTTACAGAGGGACTTTCACACTGGGGCAAACTTCAAAAAAGGGAACGCTGCCGCAAAAAGCAATTTATGTGGCCAGTAATATTTAGTATTCCCATAGCTGTGATGGAAGAGATTTGTTTGAATTCTAGCTTCTTCCTTCCCAGCTCATCATCTCCTTTGGCTTTCCAGCCAAGTCTTAATCTGGTGTTTATGATGTCAGTCTGTTGCCATGGGAGTTCTTCTGTCACAGATGTATCGTGACTTCACTGGAGGATGGAGGCAGAAGAAAATTGAGGATGAAAGAGAACAGCTCAAGTTAACCTCTAGCCTATCTGTTCTGCAAAGAAGAATTCCCTTCACCTTTATGTGCTATTTGAGGGGGGAAAAAAAAAAGTTAGTTAAGCCATACCTGGTCGAAGGTTGGCCCTTCATAAATGTCGCGGAAATCACCAAAATGCCAAAAAGCCAGCGCTTGGGGAAAAAAGGTTATGCAGCTGGACCTTTAGGTCTTTGAAGAGTGGTCAAGATTTGTGTTCTTAATCCTATGGTATTGCAGCAAAGCACAGTCACGTTCGTAGCATGCCAGTGGATGCACTCGTTTTCCCGGGTTTCTCCTCAGAGAATTTCCCGTCTCTTCGATCTAATGTGATCGCAGGCGCAAGGGCATGTTTCTTGCCTTCCGCCCTTTGCTTCCACTGTGGGTAGCAGCCACATCTCTACTCTTCACGGAGATAGGTGGAAAGTCTGCCAAACGGAGAGGCGTCTTTGAAGCCAAATTTTGTAGTGCTCGTAAGCGTGTTAGCATTATGGTCCCTCTGGGGCCCCTTCATCATCTGGTATCTGGGACAGTCTCCCATTTGGATGGCATAAAAATAATCTATACGCTTTCCTGGGGATGAAAGATTCCCACAGATTTAAGCTAAGTACACAGGTGGTGCTCTGTACACGATGAACTCTTTGAATGTCATGAGCCAGGAGTACAAACAGAACACATGTACCTTCAACTATTTTTTTTTTTTTTTAAGGGATAGGGGATAGAAGGAGCTAGAGGGGAGGAAAATGTTATGTAAGGAGTACAGTCTTTTAGACTATGTTTAATATGTGCCATCAGAAAATTCACTGCCATGGGTCTTTTTTTTTTTTTTTAAATTATTGGGATTATACCAGATTTAGGATTTTCTTCTTTCCCTCCTTCTCCCTCTTTGAATTTAACAGAGGGTTTTAATGTCCCTTATTAGAAGAAAAACTAAGGTAGGCCAGGCCAAGGAAGTTCACATTCTTCAAGCATCTCTTTCTAATTGCTGCCAATTTGTCACTAGGAAGCCGCGGTGGTCACCTTGGAATCTGCATAGCCTCGCTTTGAGTTTATAATAAGACTCTCTCCCTTCTGCTGTCACCCAGTTCCACATCCTTCTTGAAGGGATGAGGCTGTGCAGGATAAACTCATGTCAGCATAATGTGCCATGTACCTTGATAATGATTTTTTCAGCGTTTTGTGGAGCCAGCTTCAGGAACAATAGTGCATATATGTGCAAATGATTTTCTTAAAAAAAATAGATTAATGGCATTGGTTTAGTGTTTGTTCCTTTATTTCTTCCTCCCTCTCTTCCTTTCTTTCTTCCTTTTCTTAACTCCCTGGAATGATGTCTAAGGTAAATCTCAAAGGGGAGGGGAGAAAATTTATTTGATTTCTATACTTTATGTCAGTGGTTCCCAGACTTGAGGAGCTTCAAAAACTCTGGATCCTGGTTTCATTTTCTGATTGTTTGGGGTTTGGCCTGGGCTTTAGAATTTGTTAAAGATCTCCAGATGATTCTAATATATACATGGGCAAGTTTGGCAGCCCGCCGCTTTCTATGTAATGATGGCTGATAATAGAAATAGCAAGGGCAAATCTAAATAGCACAGATGTACTTGACTTTTCTAGACCTGCTTTGTCGCTCCCGACTTTATGCCTAATCTCCCTGGTACTCTCTCACTTCCTCTTTCACAGACACACACCATTAAAAGAATCCCAAAGTTCTGACCCATTGTTTTTTTTTTTTTTTTTTTTACCCCCTTTCTTCTGGAAGGAGAACAGTGGCTGAGCACTAACTACATCTCGGGTTTTCTTTGACACACTACCATTGTCTTAAAAAAAATAGGCTCAAATCTTAGAAGGTATTGGATTAAGACTATGAAACAAACATTCACGCAGTTAGGAGGGAAGAGAACAGAATTCCCACCGTAGATCCTCGATTAGTGTTGGGAATTGAACTTCAGTTTCTGACATTGGGTTCCACACCATGCACTGCGGTCCTCAGCCTGCGTCAGATTGTTTTCCTTTTGCTCTTTCTAAATGATGAGAGGACATTAAAAGAATAGTTGAATCATGTTTTCGTTTTTCAATATGTAATGCTAGAGGAGAAGAGAAAGTAGATTTCTTCATCTCATAAAACAAAGTATGTTTGCAATAAAGTTCTGACTAACACTTAACCCGGCACTTTTTTCATTTATCTCGGTTATTGCTTTTTCACATGTCTCGTGGTTCTTGTAAACATGATTTTCCCTCTGGATCTGGATACAAAGCAAAGGCTATAAAGGAAAGTGTTGGTATCCAAGCATCTTGCTTCTGATGTTTAGCCTTGAGAAATATATTTGAGCTTAAAAGAAAAGTAATAGGTTTGCTTGAATTTTCTTACCTTTCCTTCACATTCTCTTACTGCACCTATGGAGAGCCCTAAAACTTGGTTTAGATAGAGATCTGATGTAATTTCATGAAGCAATGCTGTCAGATGACTGCAAAGGATGTTCTTATTTCTGTTGACACAGTCTTGTAGATTTCCGCAGAGCATGTGCAGATGCACAACCGTCATCTCTGTTTCAAACATTTGCATTTGCTTTAGAATCGTCCAAATGATTACTCCGCCTGTAGAGATTAAGAAAAAGGGCATCTGTAAGAAGCTTGGGTAGTTCTTTTCTTCTGACCATCCATAAAGTTAGAGATGTTTTTGTGAATTTAGCCTTTTCCTAGCAGATGATTTATCATTGTGATCAGGGACTCTATATTTGTCTGATTTATTGAGGAGTCCACTTATTATCAGTAATTTTAGTTCATATTCATGGCAAAGGACGGTGCTAATGCCATAAATGTCTTGTTTTTCTCTTCTCAGGTTTGTTCCTCTTCGGTAGCTATTCGAGTTAGGAAATAAAACTTGTAAGGTTCCCTGTCAAATTTCAGATTGAATTTTAAAAGAAAAATTGTAAGAATATAATTTGGGGATGAAAGGACCTTACAGAGGTTATTCAGAGCTGTGGTTTGCTATTTGCTGTTTTTTATTTAAAAGGGATTAAGGATGTTCTATTTCTTAAAAATGCTACTTCTGTGTTTTTTCAAATACTGCTGATGTCTGCCTCTTCCCCCCCCCCAGACTTTATTCTTTTTGCTAATAATGACAACTCTTAAAAGCGTATTTTATCCCAAATCTTCCATTAAATCTTTCTTTCATTAAACTTTTTTTCTGCTATAAAGATAGAACATGTTTATTTTAATAAGAAAATCCATAAAAATATAGTTTAGAGAACAAAATTCACCTATAATTCTACCACTCAGAGATAAATACTTTTGATAATATCTTCTGTCTGCCTTTTCCATTGCCCTGCATGGTTCAGAACAGATTTAGCTTGCTTTTATTTACTTGACATTGTATAATTCACTCTTTGGTCTTTGTAAAAATTCTTCAAGCACACATTTTAAAGACTGGATAGTAGCTGATTTAGTGGATGTCCCATAATCAACTGAACTCTTTCTCCATTGTTAATCCTCTGGATTGTTTCCAGAATTTTGCTATTGTAAATAATGCTTTGATGAACATCTTTGATCTTTGTATTTGAGTATTTCTTTGGAATGAGGTTTCACAGTGACCATTCCTGGGTCAGAGATACGCCAATTTTTAGTTCACAGTCTTATTTCCAAATGACTGTGTAGAATGGTGGTTTTACACTCAGTGCTGCTGTCTGGGAAATGAGCATCTTACTGCGCTGTCATTGTAGTAAGGGGAATCTTAGTTTTAGAAATCTTTGCTAATTACTTGGAGGAAAACATATTGCTTTGTTTCAGCGTTTGTTTGGTGTTGGTGAATTTTTCTCCAAATGTTTATTAACCCTTTACTGTTCTTTCTAGCAGTTGCCTAGTCAGTGCTTAGGAATGTGTGTGTGCTCCTTAATCAATGTCAATAGGCTTTTTGTAGTAAACGTAATAACCCTTTATCTGTCCTATTATAACTCTTTAAAGATTCCCTGCCTAATTTTGCCTTTTCTACTGGAAATAAGAAGAGCTTTAAGAAATCATTTAGCTTAATGAAAGACTCATTCATTTAACCAACATTTACTGAATGTTTTCTGTGTATTATGTGCCAGGCACTGGGGTGTATTAGTGAACTAAACAGACAAACATGCCACCCTCTGTAGAACTTGTATTCAAGCAAAAACTCCTAGTGTTTCGAGGGCGAGAACAACTACAGAGAAAACCAAGCTGGGTGAGAGGGGCGGGGAGTGCTGCTTAGGAGCTGTCAGTTTTAAATGGGATGGTTAGGATGGGACATAATGAGAATAGGGCATTGGAACGAGGTCTGGATTTATTGTTTTTACTTTTGTAGAATACTTGTTCTTAGCTGTGATCTTGTCACTAGGCCTGTTTTGTCTTTTTAATGAATCCAGTTGAATTCTGTGCTGTGCAGTTTCTCTCCTTTTTAGGAGAGCCAACAGCAATGGCCGTGGTCAGGAACTCTTCCTTCGCATTGCGGGAAGGTTCTGGAGGTGAGCCTTCCTGCCTGAAGTCATCAGTCCTTCTGCTTGAAGTCAGGCCCCACCAGCTGCACCACCAGAGTGCTGACTGACCTCGTTGACTGAGTCAGAGGGGCAAAACTGACAAGAAGTTCTGCAAACGTGAGTTGAGGGTAGTAGAAGAGGCAAGAAGGAAAACTGGAATGATATTTGCTTACCACTTGGTAGAAATAATGTAATCGATTCTGCATGAAGCCCTGGTGTTCAGTGTTCTCAGAGGAAGGAAAGTCATAGGAGTGAGTTTTCACTTTTCATTATTTATATGTTGGAATTGCCCCTCCCCCCATCATCCTCTTTTTTGCCTTCTCTACTTGTACGTCTCCCCCTTGTTCTTAATTTTAGAATTTGATAGTATTGCTGGGTGTGATTTCTGGTCTGGTATAACTACTGCAGTTGCCTTTTGGAGCTGTGTTCCAAGGCCATTCATATTTTCGAATGGGACTATGTTGTTTTTGTCCTTCATCACTCAAGTCTGAAAGGCCATTGTAACTGTTCTGCTGATAAAGAACTTGAACACAAAGGAGGAGAAACAGTGGTAAACCAGACAGCCTTCAGAGTTGTGCTGCGAAAAGGAACATGGGATCATACAGAAGTTCTTTCTTTGGGTTCGTTCTTGATAGATTCTTTAAATTGTACGTCTAATTGTACTCATTTTTTATAGCTTAGTGCAGATAGGTTTAAGATTCTAGAAACCAATGAACATTGATTTCTTTCACAAGTTTGGAGACAATTGTTGATTCATAAAACATGACAGGAACTTTGGGTAATTGTCCATTGTAGGACTATTTTTCTTCTTTGCATTCCTATTATTGCTTTGCTATCGGCAGTCATTAAATTGATTCAGATTGAAATCTGAATGAGAAATTAGTGTATTCTTATGAATGTGCCTCACGTAAATTTTAAATGCAGCGTTTGACTTTTTCATCCAAATCAAGTTGGCAAAGAATTTTAAATATTGGCTGAGTTACCTAGATTCAGTCGACGGTTTAAGATTACTCAAACCTGGTTAGAGTAAGAAATAAATACAATTAGATGCTTACAAATGTGTAAATCTTAAACAGGAAGCGAGCTATAATTGTCTAATCAAGGGACTTCCTCTTTTTTGCCATACACAGTTCTCTTAATAACCCCTTATTTAAAAAAATAGCCTGATATTTTGGCAGTGACCGTGGGAGACTCACATGCTGTTAGGAAAACTGAAACGGCACCCCCATTCATCTTCTTTCAGCCCTTCAGTTACACAAACGTTTATATGTCATCATCGTCACCTACTTTTACAGAGTCTATGGTCGGCCCCCCCCTTCCTTCCCTCTCCCTACCCATCCCCCCTCTCGCTCTCTGCATACTGTGGTGAACCATCTATGCAGAGACAGTTTCTCTACACAGAGTGACTGGGCTGGGCCGGTTCCACCTGTAGAATACTAGTCACTGACTCGGGCTGAACTGCAGGATTTCAGCCTGAATGTCTGCTCGCCATCATCTGCCCGCAAGTGGTAAGAACGCGACTCTCGAGCCCACCAAAGTACAGTGCTGCCAGATGAGGCCACCGTTGCACTCCGTCCTTGTCAGTGCCTTGCTTTTCTTCCCCCTCCTATCAGGTGGGGTGAGGCAGGGTGTGGTGGGATGGCATTAAGTGATCCACCATCTTCTGATGGCTCAGAATAACAAGGAAGGAGCCACTTTTGGCTCATGAATGTGTGGATTTACAACTTTAAATAAGTCCTACCAAACACGGTCTCCTAACATGACTTCCCCCATCTCTCTATTTCATTTCCCATCTTTGGGACCAGAAGTAGCTCAAATTAGATTTGGATAGCTGAGCATCCGCAGTAAGTATCATTTACTTTGTACAGCAGGTGTCCTTGAAGATCTTAAGTCAATTAAACTTATTTCTATGCACTTCTAGTAAGTTGTTGTTCTAAGAATAAAACTTATTTTTACGGGCGCCTGGGTGGCTCAGTCGTCAAGCTTCGGCTGAGGTCATGATCCCGGGGTCCTGGGATCGAGCCCCGCATCGGTCTCCCTGCTCTGCAGGAAGCCTGCTTCTCCCTCTCTCACTCCCCCTGCTTGTGTTCCCTCTCTCGCTGTGTCTCTCTCTGTCAAATAAATAAATAAAATCTTAAAAAAAAAGAATAAAGCTTATTTTTTATCATAACATTATTATATAAGCATTGTATATTTGCAATATACAGAAAGCGGAAGGGAAAAAAATCATCCATAAGCTATCTCTGGGGGACAGATGACCAGTGTTGGCATTTTCTTGGATTTCTTTCTAGCCTTTTTTCTATGATTTGTTTTTCATTTTCATCTGCCTCTTTTACCCACACGTGATCATACTGTGTATATCTGTAATCTTGTTTTCACTTATTACATGTTTTCAGCTGTTACTATAAACTTTTACGCACACATTTAAAGGCTGCATAGGGTTCTTTTGAATTTACATAGCATAATTTAATTAACCATTTTCCGTTTTTTTAATACATGTGCTTTAAAATTTTTTGCTTTTCATTTAAAGATTTATTTATTTGTTTCAGAGAGAGGAGAGAGTGCACGTGCAAACATGAGCCAGGGGAGGGGCAAAGGGAGAGGGTGAGTGAGGGAAGGAGAAGCAGACTGCCCACTGAGCGTGGAGCCCCACATGGGGCTTGATTCCACGACCTGGAGATCATGACCTGAGCCATAACCAAGAGTCAGCCACTCAACTGACTGAGTCAACCAGGTGCCCCTAGAATTCTTTGCTTTTATCAACCATGGTGTGACCCACATCTTTGCATAACATTTTGTCCACATGCAAGTGATGTTGACAGAAATAAGGTTATGAGGTTAGAAACACCCATGTGTCATTTTCAATTTACTGGGTTGTGTGGGAGAGCAGGCCTTTTATTTTCCTAACTTTTTTGAGAAATTTTCAGATTTATTGAAAAGTTGAAGTAATAGTACAAAGAAACCCATATTCCTTTTATACAGATTCACCTCTTAGTGACCTTTTGTTCCTTTTATTTAAATGCCCTTTTGTTGCTTGTGTTTATGAACACTTCTTGCCTCTTGTTCTCCATCTTCCTCTATGCATGTTTTTCTCGAACCATCTGAGAATAAGTTGCATACATCATGTCCCTTTGTTTCCACATACTTAGGAGGATTATTTCCAGAGAATAAGAACATTTTTTATAAGATTTTATTTGTCAGGAGAGAGAAAGAGCATGAGCACAAGCAGGGGAGCGGCAGGCAGAGGGAGAAGCAGACTCCCTGCCGAGCAGGGAGCTTGATGTGGGACTTGATCCCAAGACTCTGGGATCATAACCTGAGCCAAAGGCAGATGCTTAACCAATTGAGCCACCCACGTGTCCCAAGAACATTTTCTTATGTAACTACGATACAGTAACCAACTTCAGAAAACTTAATATGGACATAAGGCTTTAATCTTCTGTTCATATTTTCGTTTGGTGAGTTGATCCTAGAGTATCCTTTAGAGCCTCTCTTGCCGCTCCAATACAGCATCCTTTCTAGGAGCATCTACTGCATTTAGTTTTTGTGTCATCTTTAATGCGGGAACAGTTTTTTGGAACTTTGTCTTACGGGACATTGACCTTTAAAAAAAAATAGCCCCCTTCCCTTTTTTTTTAAATAAAAAGGTCCTCATGTGGGCTTGTCTGGTGTTTCCTCCTAGTGCGATTAGGGCTGTGTATTCCCAGCAAGAATAATACGTCAGTGACCTGTCCTTCTTAAGGAATTACATGCAGAGGCACCTAGTGCCCTGCCCTTGGTTGGTGATCTTTGGTTATCTGGTCAAGGTGTTGTCTGATTTTTTTTTTCTACTGTATAGTTACTATTTTTTCCCTTGAAACTAATAAGCCATCTGTGGGGACGGACACACTTTAAGATCATGCAAATATCTTTTCAAAAATTTCTCCTTGGATTTAACTTCTGCTGACTCTTGCACGAACCAGGCTTTTCTATGATGATTTTTGTGACTATTGCAATCAACATTTACCATTCAGTAGTTCATCCATCTGTCTGTCCATCCATTGTCTATCATCTTTCTATTATTGGTATTGACGCACAGACTGCTTTTTAATGTTTTATTTTTTACTACTTCTCTTAAATATTTTTATGCTCAAATTCCCCTAGATTTAACCAGTGAGAGCCCTTCAAGATTGTCTTCTGTGTTCTTTGGAGATGCTCCCATCACTTTTCTGAGCACCAACTTTTTTTCTGATACGACGTTCTGGGCTCATTTTGTACCTTCTCTGCTGTAGCCCTGTAGTCAGCCATTTCTCTGACGATTTCTGGCTCCTTCTAGAGAAGGGTTTTAGAAACCAGTATTGGGGTGCGAGGGGTGTCACTTACCAACGGCGTAGATTCCCTCGTGCACCACTGCAGGAATTAGCTACACGCACGCGTGCACACGTGCCGTATTTTAGAAATCCTGGACTTCCGTTAGTACTTCCAAGTCCAAACCATTCCCATAGAGTGCTTATCTCCATTCTATAATTAATTTTCCTTCCACAGTGAAAACCCTGGCTCCTAACACATTTACTCGTTTACTCAGTCCTATAGCACATCTAAAAATAGGTTCCGAATTGTTTCACCCGCATGACTACAGAAAACAAACCTAAAAAAGTTCCGGATGTGTTTGCTGTTTTCCCTCTCTGCCTTCTGAGCACAGACTATATAGTAAAATACGGAGATCATCCAAGTATTATTCTTTTTCTCCTCTCCCTTCAGAATGGTCGTGTTGTGAATTTGAAGTACATTTGCCTTCATTTGCTTCTGTTTGCTTTCAATCTTAGGTCTTCATTTTTTTTCTCCACCCTTTTTTATTTAATGTTAATTTCTGAATGCGTAAACCAGGAACATGCTTACCCAATTCCAAACTCCGGAGGAAGGTGTCCTGAGGCAGGCATCCATACAGGAAGTTGGTCCTTTAATTAAAGGAAATGTGGTTCATTCTCTGAAAGTTTAAAACCATCCCCTTTCTTCTTCTTCTTTTTTTTTATTACACCTACTTTTCAAGAACTCAAAGAGAACACAAGCCCCACTTGAGGCTTGCAGGCAGCCTGAGCATTTTGTAGAGCAGAAAATGAGAAACATTTGGTTCACAGAAGGGATAAGTACCAGGTACTTCATGACCTTGTCTTTCTTTAACTCCTTTGTCTGTGTATCCTGGGGACTAAGTTCTTTGATTCCAGGCACTTTTGCCACCTGCTTGGCTTCGTTCTTTCTCGGACTCCTTTGTAAGCTAACCCATGGTCTTTTTCACTAGTTTCTAGTCTTCCAGTTGATCTCTGAAAACATCTGAGTGGTGGGCCTATCACGTGTGTGCATTTTTCAAGAGTCAGGCTCCTGATTAAATGTGTTTTCTTTAAAACAAGAAGGCTTAAATCTGTGTTTAATAGACAAGGTTGACCTGTACCAGCTCCACGTGGGATAGAAGTGTGTTCCTCCTGCATTGGGTGATGAAACTTAGAGGCTTTCTTCAAATCTCTGGAATTTGTGGACCTTGCTTGTGAGGTATTCTTTTATCTTCTTGTTCAAAATGACAGGTTTTGTGGCATGATGGACCCCCATGACTTAATGAACTGCCGCACAGCTTTGGGGGGAGATGGTGTTTCAGGACCGACCTCTATTTGTAGAATTAGGGGGCACAACAGACATTGCAATTGCTCTTTCCATTCCCACAGATCATTCTGTTCGAGGTAATCATGTAATCTTAATGTGTGCATGGGTCCACTTCTGTATCCTGTTCTTACGTAGGGAAGGTCCCAGTGCACAGAAATAAAGCAGCTTGGATACCAAAGGCACTTTAGACTCAGTGTCTGGGGGGCTGTCAGCAAGCTTTCTCTGTGTTTTTGATACTGGACTGTTGTGACTGAGTGTAGAAATGGGTCTGAAAGGAGGGCACCTTTGTGCAGCCTCCTCAATGGCTCTGCAGGGCCAGTCCGAATGGTGAACTTAAGGCTTCTACCTACTTGTGTTGGGGAAGGATTTTTTTTTTTTTTAAAGATTTTATTTATTTATTTGACAGAGAGATAGCGAGAGCAGGAACACAAGGAGGGGGAGTGGAAGAGGGAGAAGCAGGCTTCCCACCGAGCAGGGAGCCCGATGCGGGGCTCGATCCCAGGACCCTGGGATCATGACCTGAGCCGAAGGCAGACGCTTAACGACTGAGCCACCCAGGCGCCCGGGGAAGGATTTTCTGAAGAACAGATGTGAAATCTTCTGTATTAAGTTGGCCACTAGTCTGATAGGTACCGAGCTGTGGTGTGTGGGTTTTTTTCCTTTTGATTTTCCAAATTTTCCTAGTTTCTGTAAGCGGTAAAAAATCTGGCTTCATGTTAGCGAGACCTCCTATACGTTCCAAGACAAACTTAAAAACCGTTATTGTGAATGCGCACAAAATAGTTGAGATGATCGTCGGAAGTGTGTCCCCTAGTAGAGTCCTTCCAATGACACTGCACAACTAGATGGAGACTTTACAGCCTGATTATTCCCCTCAGAGGAATTAATAAATAGGGGCCCACATTCACAGTACTCACACGCAGGGAAAGCTTTGCAGTACCTTTATCGTTTCACTCAGGACCAGCAAATCTTATTTCCACATTTGATATTTTTGAACTTGTCTCGTGGAGCTTTTTTCCCCACCAGCTTCATTTACTGTGCCTGTTGTTTTTATCTTGTTGATTTTGAATTTTTTAATTGAAAACGTACCTGTTCCTTTAAAAACACACTTTCGAAAATTATGCTGTTCAGCTAGGTGGTAAAAACTAAAATGAGTATGAATGTATGTTTTCTGTAAGGGTTCTGAAAGCAATAATGGGATCTCTTTAAGCTCTACTGTATAGGAAGGTGAGCGATCCATCAAAAGCACAGTCTTGGATTCGGGTCTTCTATTTAGATTAGGAATGTTAAGAAAGATGGATGGTAAATGTCTTTTAGCTGCATTGTCCCCCAAACCTGAAATGAAATCTAAAGACTCTCAAAGAAGGTTTCAATTACGCTAGCAAATGACTTGAACAAGGATTGGTAAGGGGAGGTCACGGGCCAATGGAATGCCAGTTGTGGATTTATATTGTTTAAAATGAAAACATTATTTCCATTAACCCCTTTCCGCTAACACCTCCACCAGAGTTATTTCCAGATCGTATGTTTGTAGGTGTTAGTCATATTTGATAGAAATACCTTATCACTAGTGTGAATTGCACAGCCCGTCCATGGGTGTATTTTTTTTTCCCTGCCCAATACACAATCCAAGGTTTCATTTGGCTAATCCTCTAGAGAGATACTGGCATCCCTGTGTTCTCCAGACTTGATTTGAAAATGTAACAGTAAGCTACCCAGTTGCAAAGAAGCATTTGTAAATGTTTTAATTAAAAAGCGAAGGAATGGATTCTGTGTTGTGGTTTTCCACGATAACAGCTAGCCGACTGCCAAATCACACTGTGTACTTGAGTTTAGGGAGCGAAAATTCTGGGTTTCGGGGTGACTCTCGAAAGATTTGCCCTTAACTGTCGATGTGGGTTTTAGTGTGGTTTTTGCCCTCTCGCTGCAAATGGAGAAGAGAATCGGTAAGCAGAAGCTGAGGCATCCTTCTAATGAGTTGGCTGTCGCGTGCTCTAGTGTGTGCTCACGGCCGACACTTTAGAAGAGCACCATTAATTTGAATAAAACAGGAGAAGGTAGGGACTTTGTACATCCATAAAGCACTGAAGGGGATAAATCCAATTACCTGTTCAATATTTAATGGCCATAAAGTTAAAAATTTTAAAGGCAGTACCTTGGAGACTGCTTAGTCAATTCTGTCCATATTATTTTTGACATTCAAAAGTCAAGGTAGAATAGCCATATTGACGCCAGCGCTCCCCACCCGGCTATGCTGATTCAGTGGCAGTGACCCTGGGATTGGGGTTTCTCTACACAGATGAAGATCAGTTGCATTGTTTTTTCCCCCCAGGAACTCTATGGAATCCTTGGAGTCTACTGAGCTCCCGGCTTTTCTTTTCAGTTCTTGGCTGTGGGTTCTTAGTATGAAAGGTAATCAAGAATGGTTCACTAAAATATAGCAGAAAACAGAAGAACCAGAATAAAGATCAGCTGTTTGAACTGAACTACGGCTGTTAAAGAAAACAGTTTTTAAAAATATATTTCAAAACTTGTTGTCTACGAAATGCTCTTCAATCCCAAACCTCTTTTTACAGATTTTTTTTACACTGTGCATATTTCCTAAGCAAGTTGTGAAGGAACGATAATTTATTAATTTCGCCACCTCTCTCCGTTCTTCTCTGCAGCCCTATTTAGCCAGTGATGCAGGTGGGCACTGCTCTGTGGTTCAAAGGCAGCTGGATCATAAAGCTTCTAAGAAAATCGATGCACTAGCAACAGTTGGAATGAATGCCAATATGACAGAGTGATTCTGTGATATGGTGAAGCTTTATTCTTCTTGCCTATTAGCCAATATAGGATCCTAATTAGTCATTAACATCCTCTCACCTTGTCTGGCCCAAACTATAGAAACATAACTGATATTTCAGAGAGGGTCAGTGTAGCTGTCTTTTTACTTATTCTATTCTGCTTTACTATTTCCTCTTGCATACTTCCTCTTGCAAATACTGCCCTTTTGTACATTTCTGCCATAGAACTGTATGCTCCCTGGGCATTAGATCTCTTTCAACGTGGTTATGGTTGCCTGTAGCTTTTTATGTTTTTATTAAACGGCCCCCCCCCTTTAAAAAAAACTAATACTATGTGACATGGAGGTTTACTATTAAAATGTTGTAAGAGGAATCGTGCAGGAAGACAACTTCAATAGAGATTAAGAAGCAAAAGTTAATCTATTACATGAATTAGGAGAGGATGCTAGGACACTTTGTTTTGTTCTGTTTTGTTTGGTTTTAAGATATGTAAGAATTTCAAGGTCCTGCCTGTTGTGCATGCTTTTCAGGAGTCTGGTTTTCCTTGGGAATGCTCATCAAGTCCTTTCTCTTTTTCTTATTTTGCTACCCTTTTGCCTTGAAAAGGACACTTCGTGTGTTTCACTCGATTTTCAAATGCAAATTTAGCTTATTCCTGTCACATGGATGGTCTCTAAGGATGGTACTTGCTGAAATCTAAAACCATTTAGTGTTCTTGGATCTTAGAGTTTTAAGTGGATTGTTCCCTGTTTTGTTCCAAGTGCCTTGAGTGATTTGGCTGTTAAACCCGCAGAAACCATTGTTTCCTTAGTGTCATATGAGGAAAATAGAGGTAAGAAAATGATTTCCTGGATAATTCAAAGAGAAGATTTAACATCCAAATCCCTACCATGCTACTACATGGGGACTTCCAAATCAGCTTATGTTGCAACTCAGCATGACAATTGTTCAACTCATTTATTTTTAAAGAGCTTTTATATGTGATACATGTTAAAAGAGCCCAGAAGAGAGGGACTTTTAACACCATTCTTCTTGAATGGCATCTTGAATGGCTCTGAACTTGAAATACGTGAGCACTTCATTTGTTCGCTCATTTGTGACCCACCCAGCCCTTACGCTGTAAACTTGTCGAGGACAGAAACCCTTTCTTATGTATGTATATTTCTAAAGCAGTGTTTCTTTCTTGTATGACTTTTGTCCATATCTTTATATTGCCAATATTATTATTGACATGATATTTCCCTCTAAGTTGACTTTTTTTTTTTAAATCCAACCTCATCCAAATCAGTATTTGCCATGAAATTACAGGTTTGTTGGGCTTTATTTTCTTTTAATATGTTTAAGTTAAAATCTCAAATGTTAAAACTGAGAATGTTTTATTTATGTACCACTTAAAGTCGTTTCCTGTATCACACTTGAGAGCCCGTTCTTAGCATTGCCTTGCACATTCTCAAATTCAGTGAATATTTAATTGTGTAGGGGAGGAAACAGGGTTATTACATACTTAGTGTGTCAAGTATTGTTTGCAATAGTTTATATAGGTTTTCCCATTTAATCTTTTTAACAAGCCACCAAGTAAGATGTCCCCATTTTGCAGATGAGAGGACAGGCTCGGTGACACTCCCAAGGGCAAATGGCTTAGTGAAAATCAGAATTGAAATAGCAACCAGGCCCATCAGATTCCAAAGTCCGTTTTTGCTACATGTTGCAGATTCCCAGTAATTAATGAATGGACCTCCTGCATCCTCTGCTTTCCGACTGTTACTCCTCTGTGGGTTGAAAGGGTTTTCTGAGTGGTATTTATAATTTGTGATTTTCCTCTGGAATTGTAGTTTGCATGGCTTTGAAACTTACTACCTACCTTCCTTTTAAAAGGGTTTGTGTGAAAGGGAGCCTCTCCACACTTCTGCGAGGCATATGCTCATTTTTGATTCTTTAAAAATATCATTAGTGGGGCGCCTGGGTGGCTCAGTTGGTTAAGCAACTGCCTTCGGCTCAGGTCATGATCCGGGAGTCCCGGGATCGAGTCCCGCATCGGGCTCCCTGCTCGGCGGGGAGTCTGCTTCTCCCTCTGATCCTCCTCCCTCTCATGCTCTCTGTCTTTCATTCTCTCTGAGATAAATAAATAAAAAAAAATCTAAAAAAAAAAAATATCATTAGTTAAAAAATATAAAGCAAATATTAAGTTCCTCACTTAAGTTCAAGCTAGTCTCTCTGTATGTAATCCTTTATTTCTTGTGGCCTAAATCACTGTTACACTTTGTAGATGAAGCTTAGAGACAGTCCGATCCAATTCCCCATCCTTATCCAAGACGAATGCTTGGATCCCTTTGTTGGCACACGTGTGTGATCATCTAACCTTTGCTTGATTACCACCAATTATGCAGTCTCACTATCTACTCCAGTAACTGTTTTAAAATTGGGAGGGCTTAGGTAACCAGTTTCCTAGTACTTAAAGGTTGCAATGTAGTCTAATGCTTGCTTACTTAACTTTTTTGGAGGTGGAAAAGAGAAAAAAAAGCTTTGAAATTACTATTTGCCTTTTGATAAACTCAGAAAACATTTTATATTTCCCCTTAAGTCAGTTGGTTGCCATTTCAGATCATCATTAGGGTTTTCTTTTCATTCAGCTGGACGGCATACCCAGAGATTGTTTAATGGGATCACTTACATTGATGGATGGCTTAATATTTTGAAGCTAGCACACAGTCGCACGTGAGGGGTGTGACTTGCTTGTGATGGACATCGGCGCTAGGAGTTTTGTGAAACTTCTCTTTAGCTGCTAACTGAGCATTTTATACTTTTTTCTTTTTCTAGCTTGTACTCCTCTTGGTTTCCTGTCTGACTTATTTACCATATTCGCATTGTGTATTCTAAATTAAGGGAAATGGGGAAATAGGGGAACTGGAGGTTTCCCTCTCTGAGTGCGGTCTGGCTGTTCTGGTTTGAATGGGATGGGGCGAGCAGCAGGAGTCAGTGTTGGATCTAGTGCGTCTTCATAGCTGACTTCAAATAGACTGTTTTCACCCCATTGATTTGGCCTCTATCTGTTGATTTCATCATATAGCCTATACTGAGGGGGGATGAGGAGGCTACTGTTTTATTACTGTCTCATGAAATTAATTGGGGCCTAAAACAAATATTATTAAAGATACCGTATTTTATAACATACTAAGATGATGGATTGTTTCAGTATGGAGTTGATTTCTGTGTGTTTATGTCAATAAACTCATAAAATCAAGAAAGTGAAACAAGTCGTAATTTTTAGATTTAGTCTCACAAGGTAAAGTTGATTGGGGTGGTGACCACATAGTTTCCCCATGACTCAAACAAGCAATTAATGTAACATGCCCAACAGCAGGTTTTGCTCATTTCAGGAAACTGAGTCACTCCTTCCCCACTCCACATAGAGAATTTTGGCTTTACAGTGAAGACAAAAATCTAGTGCAGCAGTTTGTCAGAGAATATTTTAAGCTTCTGTGTTTTGCCTGTTGTTTTTTTCCACAAATGTGTGAAATGTTGGTATCACAAGAAACTCAGGCTATTTTTGGTCTCCTAAAATGTAACTCCACCGGCCCTATGCCGGACTCAGTCCTTCCATAATGTGCTGTTTTCTTCAACCTAACCTTTCTGTAGGGAGGAGCAATGCGTTTATTGTCAGTATGGTGGATATTTTAATTGAAGATAAACGGGTTTTCTTTTTAAATGTCTCCAGTATTACATATCTTCAGTTTTATTATCTTAATTTCAGTAGATTGGCAAAGCCAGATAAGCCCAATGACCCTAACCTGATTCAGCATTCATTACCGATGCTAAATCAAATAAGACCTGGCTAATAGAAACATGGCTTGTGCAGCCATTCTTCAATTTAATTAGAATATTGTACATTGTATTGCACTTATATGTGTATGCCAGAGACAGAACTTTATAATCCATTTGGAGGCACTCCTGCTGCACCCTCTAGCTAGAGAGATTTACCATTCATTGTGAAATCTCCTCTTTGTGGGGGAAATCTATAAATTATTAAATATCAGGATTGCTTGAAAGAATGGAGCTGGGGCGAGCTCACTTAGATATACCATCAAAGGTTAGGATTTTGGTTCCCTTTCATTCTCGTGGAGGTGGGCAAGGTCTTCTGCAAAGAGCAAGTTAGTAATATGTTACGGTTCGCGGGCCATATGGCGCCTTTCACAACCCCTCAACTCTGCCGTCGAAGCGCCAGAGCTTCCACACACAATATGTAAACGAACAAGCATGGCTGTGTGCCAATAAAACTTTATTTGTGGACACTGAAATTTGAATTTCCTATAACTTTCATGGGTTGTGATGTATTAGTCTTGAAAGAAATGTTTTTCCCCAACCACTTAAAAATGTGAAAATGAGGGGCACCTGGCTGGCTTAGTCAGTAGAGCTTGTGACTCTTGATCTCAGGGTCATGAGTTCAAGCCTCACGCTGGGCATAGAGCTTACCTTAAAAAAGGGGTGGCGGGAGGGATGATTCTTAGCGCAGGGTCCACAGAATAGCAGACAGTGGGCTGTCTTTTATGCATGAGCCTTAGTTTGCTGACCCCTGTGCCATCACGTCCCATTCCAGTGTATTTTTATTTTAGGTTACATATTTGTATATTTATTTACTTAGGGGGTTTGCTCTGTGCCTTTGCTCAGTTTTCCATCATGCAGGAACTGTGGGTAGATTGGCTTCTTCCTGTCCTTCTGTTTGCTAGTCTCCGCTTGATGTGGCAGAGAATCAGGCGTTCAGCCTCCAGTGAGGAGAATTTCTGTTATCAGTTGGTAGTTGCTGTTTAATTCTCGAAGCGAAGACAATGCAGTGCAAATGACTTGCCTCATTTCCACATTCTGGGAGATGATCTGTTAGTTCTGAGGGTGCTGTCAGTTTCCTGGTGTTACTGTCCGCGTGCATAGTCATTAACAGTGGAGTCCATAAATTGATCCTGCGTTCGAGTTGTAACTTGTTGGCCCTGCAAACCTGGTGGATGGACTTGCTGTCAGAATCTGTATCGATGGAACGAGACTGAGCTTGGTTGCTTCATGACTGTACCCTAACCATCTAATAGCAGTCTCCGATTTTTAGGTTGTGTTCTAAGTGGATTCTTGTCCAGAAACTTGCTGTAAGACCTGTTCACCCCAGATTTTTACGAGACCGTGAATCATTCAAATTTAAGGTTGCCACTGTCTTTTTAAAATGGTTTGCAAGAAGGACTGGATTAATTTATAAGATCCAGATCTTGAGAAATTCTTTTCTCTTATAGTGAAAGTTCAATCTGCTAATAAATCGGTGAGGACTCTGTCATTTGACATTACGGATGCTTGTCTCTTTATAAATACAGATATAGTCATTTAATTCTAGAAGCCATTGGCATCTCTTGCAGGAGTGGACATAGTCTTGTCTTTCTGGAAGATGCCTTCTGGATTCATTCAGAAAAAGAAAAGTGGGACTGCTAATTTCTCTCTTGAACAGGGAACTTGAAGGCTAGATTGAGGTATATGATATTGTTGCCCATTGTGATGGAGGACTGTTCGGCTCTGAAGATTGCAAACAGCTTATTTATCGAATTACTTATTGAATGAGAAACTTAACGAGCTGTGCCATTCGTGAGTTCAGCTCAGCCCGGATCAGATTGCCCCGTGGTCTCCTGCAAAAGTGATCAGTCATTGTTTGGCATCCTCGTGGAAGAAAGCTTAAAAAGCACAAGTGCTTGCTTTTCCCACTGCACTTTTATTCATCTCTTTGTTGTTCCATGGTTTCTGTAAAGTGAACGGGATACACCAGACCTCTCCACAAGTGTTCCAGCTGTTTTCTTCCCCTCAATAAGCTGATCATTTGCAAATGACTTGGAAAGTCGTTCGAAGTATCAGAGAGCTTTCTTAGCCACCTCTGCTGGTGGTACACAAAGTTCTGTAGGTCAGCTTGAAATCATAATGCTTGCAAGGAAAAAAAAATTAAAATTGACTTCAAAGGACAACTCTGACACGGTCAATTAATAATTAAAACAGTTTTTTAATGAGCTATGCAATTACCTGTGGGTCCCTAGAGATGATGGTTTATGGTATTATTGCAATGCCCTTTCTTAGTCATGGCGCATGACATTTGTAATTTAAAGCCGGCTAGACATTAAAGTGACAGAACTTTCATTAACCTTGTCTGAAGTTTGCTGATGACAAATGACTTCTAAAACATGCTGTTGTCAAAATATACCACATTATTTAAGTACCTTAAAAGTCCTATGGGCGGGCACCTGGGTGGCTCAGTCGTTAAGCGTCTGCCTTCGGCTCAGGTCATGATCCCAGGGTCCTGGGATCGAGCCCCGCATCGGGCTCCCTGCTCAGCGGGAAGCCTGCTTCTCCCTCTCCCACTCCCCCTGCTTGTGTTCCTGCTCTCGCTGTCTCTCTCTCTGTCAAATAAATAAATAAAATCCTTAAAAAAAAAAAAAAAGTCCTATGGGCTCCGAGAGGCTCTGGAGCCTCCGAGAGAGACCACGGCCACTGGTGTCATCTGGAATTACCTGACGGGATCCCCAGTGGCCGGCACGATTTCTTCATTCTCAGGTAAGTGGCACCTGCTTCAGACAAGAGCTAATGGACTTTTCATGACTGTCTGGCTCGGGTGGGTTTCCCATGGGTTTTCGTACCGCCTGACTTTATTCTCTCAACCAGTGGTTTATGACTGTTGAATAATTTCTTCTAAGTCCGCCTTGCTTGTCAACTTTCAAGTTGAAGAGCAGTTTTAATTTTTCAGCTTGAACCGATTACAACAATTAGGCTTTGATTTTTAACTTTTCTGGTATCTTGCTTTTGAATTCTTAGCCATCCAGTTGTGCTGTGTCATAGCCATCTTTATTGTTTTGTTTTATTTGAAATAAAACATGCCTTTCTTTTTTTCCAGAACCCATGTTAGTAGAATCCTATATTTTGCAGTTTTCTTCATCATATTTCTTTTAAGAGGGGCATTCTCAAAGTACCGGAGGTGATCTATTCTTTTATCCTCTTAGGAGAGGGATCTTTTACAACAATAGTCAATACATAGTAATTTTTAATGAACAGGCAGCGTATGCTGGGCACGGCGCTAAGAGTTCTATCTCATTTAATCCTCAGAATAACCAGAAGAGGTAATACTACTACTTTGTTTACAAATGTGGAAATTAAGGCACAAGCAGAGGAAGTACTTATTGTCCTACAACTTATAGGTAAGCAAGGATTTCTGAGTGACTGATACCAAAGGTCTTCCTGGAAACCATTTAGCAACATGGCCTCTCAACTCACTTTGGCTTTTTCAAAATAAATTACCTGTTTATTTGCTTTACTTTCACCTATGTGCAATATAGTGATTTCATCTTTGTACTGTACAATCTGCCTATAAACGTATACTGGCAAGTCGATCAGTAAAAATGAATATAATTAACATTGTGAGGAAAAGTTGAAAGGATATCTTACTTGAAAGAAGAGTTAAAAGAATTTATAAGCATCTTGTAACTCAACTAACACAATAGATACTTCATAAGTATTTGCTATTAGCATATTCTGTGCATTTAATATGTATGTCCTGGTTCTATTATGGGTCTGTCTTATGATTAGTTCCCATAAGATTAAAGGCCACAACACAACATTCACAACACATTGTCATCTTCCTTTTAATCAATGTCCATAAATTTCTTAAACACTATGTATTATGCGTTACAAGGTATTAAATACTTCCGTCCTATCCAACACATTTCCTATGGTTATTTAGTCTAGATTTCTGCAGACTAATCTTAGCAATTTTTTTGGTCGAAGTAGAACACCAGAAAGTTGCACAAAATATAAATGTAAAATTCAGTAATTATCACAAAATAAACACCTGAGTAACCATTACTCAGGTCAAGAGGTAGAATTTTGCCGGTACCCAGTAATCTCCCTCATGTCCTATCAAAATTACCACTCTTCTCTCCTCAGAGACAACCCAGATTTGAATTTCAATGCTATAGTTTTTGTATTTTTTGTTTTTGCTTGTGACATTTTAACTTATTGTGGAAAATGTCAAACACGCAGAAGCAGAGGGAAAAGTGTATTGGACCCTCATGTTCCCATCACTCAATTTCAATAACTAACTCATGACCAATGTTCTTTCATCTGTCACCTCATCCATTTCCCCCCCCCCCAGTGGATCATTTGAAAGTAAATTGTTGACATCATATCATCTCATCCCTGAAGAGTTCAGTGTATTTCTCTAGAAGGCAGGACTTTTTTTTTTTTTTTAAAGATACTATTTTCGGATGTGGGGGCGATCTGGCTGCGACATCTGTCACCCTGTTGATCAATAGGATTGGTTCGGCTGATATGGCTGGCTAGGTGGTGTTCCTTTCCTCCCTCACTGCTCCATGTGCGCCCCTCTTGAAGCTGCATGTTCGGTTGAGGAGGACAACCTTCCCCAGTAGAGGAGGACCATTCTCTGAACAAGGGTATATGAGTAGCTGTGCTCTCCTGCTAGAACCTCCAAACAAGCTCTCAAGGTCCATTTGTAGGAGAATATAGGGTAGTCAAGCTTCCAAGACTCCAGACACATCCAAATGAGGCACTGCATGTGGCAGTCTGCCTTTCTAAAATAAAAAACAACAAAAACAAAACTATTTTCATACCTAAATAAATTAACTATAATTCCTAGGATCAACAATACCCAGCCAGTATTCAAATTCTATAATTGTCTTATTTTTATAGAACTTTTTGTTTGTTTGAATCAAGAGCCAAATAAAGTTCATGAAATACACCTGGATGATAAATAGGACAAGTCTCTTTTAACCTAGAACTTCTCCTTCCATCCTTCTTATTTCTCCCTTAAAGTCTGTTGGAGAAACTGGACTGTATGTTCCATAGAGTTTCCTGAAACCTGATTTGGCTTATTCTAGCCTTAAGATGTTGGCTCACATGTTTCTTTATTTCTTGATCTCCTGTAAATCAAACTAGAAGTCTTGTCTGATACAGGGTTGACTTTCTTTTTTGGGGGGTTGGGTGTATGAAAAGCAAGAATACTTCATAGGTCGGCACATAATTTCTGTACCTCTCTGTGTGTGTGAGGTTAGTAACTGTTTGAAGATCATTACTTATATTGACTCTTTTAATAGGGGCTGCAAAGTGGTGATAATCCTGTCCTGCCCTTCCTTCATGAGGAGAAACTTCCCCTCATCATTTACCTCAAGGTGCAGTAGATACAGGGCAAGATAGTAGGATTCATTCTTGACCTTTATTTACCAACGTTGAAAATAGTTGGTTCTCTAGCACTCTTAAAATGTTGTCATAGAGGCTTTACTTTCGTTTAGTCTTTTGAAATCATAGCTTTGAATATAGTTATGCTTCAATCCATTACAATTATTTTTCTTTTGATGCTCATATGATCTTGTTTTTGGTTCGGGAGCCTCTTCGTGTTGGTTCCCGAGGCCCTTGACCATGATTCTAGATCTTTGTTAACATCCTTCTTTCCTGGTCTAAGATATTCTAGGTTCATTTTATAACGTTTGTTTTTCTTTCTCAGACCTGGAATAGGTTATTTCTCCTCGGAGCTTGTTCCTTTTAATGGGAAATGTTATTTAGAAACCATAATCTGGTCACTAGAGGATGCTTATTGCTTTTGGATAGATCATTGTTTTTAGATCTTTTTAATGTACAGAGCTCAGAAATAAAATTTTGCTCTTGTCTTAAAGATAAAATGCATAATGACTTCATCTTGTCTCTTCCAATTCCAATTCAGTCTATATAAGTTTTACTTAAAATCAGACATTTACTTAAGTCATGCAGTTGTATTCTCATTTGTTTTTATGCCAAAAATCCTGGTTCCTAATGACTCTAACATTGAGGGTTCTCAAAGTGGGATTACGTCAGACATGCCCTGGGATAGTCTCTGGTAGGTAAAGCTCCGCATCTGCATTCTTAAGTTACGTAGGTGATTCAGGTGTTCACCAAAAGTATGGAACCACTCATCTATTTTAGGAACTATTTCGTTACAGATATCCAGCTGTACCTCCCCTTTTCTGACTTGATTGACCATATTCTTGAGGAGCCACCTATGTACCGTCTGAATTTTTTTTTCGTTGTGTAACTCACTGCTCTCTACATCTAATAGAAAAGACTATATAGTTCTTTGACCCCTGTGAAAGCTAGGGCTGCAGTTATCTTTGACCACTTGGAATGCTAAAATACAGGTGAACCTCACAACTAAGGCTCTGCTTGAGGCCAGAAGGAGAATCCTCACTGCTTTGAGCAGAATGCCTGGGACTGAGTAGATTTGCTTAAGGGCAATTCTGCATTTGATAAAATATCAGAGCAATTTTGTCCTTGTACCCGTGTTCTTTTTCTTTCCTCTTATGCAGAAATATTAATTGACAATCAAAGGAGTAACAAATGCAGACCTGAATTCACAAGCCTTTGGGGGCCCATCTTTAATACTTTGGCAAACCCAGGCCTGGTTTCAGTGATGCCTTTTTTCATCCATGCTCACCTGAGAGTCCCAGTGTTCTCCTTGTTCTTGCTTCTGTATTCAGAGTTCTGAAATCTGCCTGGTCACCTTACTGCTCTCTTAGAATAGACTGAGGGTTCTATGTAGGTCCATCTAACTTTTCATTGATTTTTGTTAACCTGAAAATGATCAAATTTTTGGTTTAAAAAAAATTATCCATCAATTTTGATAATCTTTTAACTTCATTTAATATTAGCCTTGTTTTATGTTTTTAAATTTTCAGACTTTCACATTTTTAAAATGTTGTCGAGAGGGAGGCAAGGTAAGGTGACCACTATTGTTCTCACTTTATGGTATAAAACAGAACCTCAGAGCAGTCAACTCCACCTCTCTGATTTAATTCATATATCTTATATGTGGTAGGGCAAATACTCATATATGACTTGTGATATTCTTTGTTAGAAAATACAACTCGTATTTTTTTAAAAGAATTTATTTATTTATTTATTTATTTATTTATTTATTTATTTATTTATTTAGCAAGCAGGGAGTGGGGCAGAGGGAGAAGGAGAGAGAGAATCCCAAGCAGACAACACGGTGAGCACGAAGCCCGATGCAGGGCTCAAACTCAACCCTGAGATCATGACCTGAGCCGAAATCAAGAGTTGGACACTTAATCGACTGAGCCACCCAGGCGCCCCTAAAATACAAGTCTTAAAAAAAAAAATCAAAGTAGCTTCCAATATTACAGTGCAAGTGAAATAATTTTAGGAGAGGTCAAAAACCAATTAGAAGACTAGAGTGAGGATCCTGCTAAGTGCCTGGGATGGATTTATTTTTAGACTTTGGCCACTAAGTTGAGCATTGAGCTTTCTGATTGTTAGCCAAGACGTAAAGGGAAAACTTTGGCTCATATAATACTTATTAAAGAAAGCACATGAATTCACATTGAATGCAGACATTTTCCTGGCACTGATTTCTGTGAAGAATGTATCATATGATCCTACTAAGAGACATTTATAACAATGAATTATATGTTCAGTGATAATTTGGTAAAAGATATAAAAATAAACTTCAAGTGAACAGTTTTCATGCTTTTCTTGATTAATATCATCTGAATTCATTGGCAGAATTTTACACTTGATGTATATCAGACATTAGAAGAAAAATGCTAATGAGATGTATTTATGCTGCGTTTTAGTGTCAGTGTGATATGTATTTTTCTGTCTTTTTACTTTTATTTGTATCTTCATATTTAAAGTGATTTTCCTGTATAAGTTTAAAATTGGGGCCTGCTTTTTCAAAAAAAAATATTCAATCTGATAATCTCTGCCTTTTACTTGGGGTATTTACACCATTTACTCTTAATATGGTTATGGACATACTTAGGCTAATTCATCTTGCTGTTTGTCACATCAGTTTTTCTTTTTCTGCCTTTTGTGTGAGTTAAATACTTATACTTCCAGTTTATCTCCTCTTTTGGTTTCTTAGTTACAGTTCTTTTTAAAAACATTTTCATGATTGTTTTAGGATTTATAGTATACATCTTTTACTTGTCAGAGTCAATCTGGAAGTGATACTATACCACTTCACATGTAATATAAGGACCTCACATCCTATGCTTTTATTTTTCTCTCCTAGCCTATGTGCTACTTTTGTCATATGTTCTATTTTTACATACATTATAAACTCCACATTTGTTTTTGTTTGGTTGACTCATTAGCTTTTAAAAACAATTTAAGTATTTAAAGATATCTTTCAAATAATAGAATATTCTTATACATTTACCTATGTAGTTACCATTTTTGGTGTACTTTCTTTAGACCCATATTTCCATCTAATATCCTTTTCATTTTCCCTGACAACATTTTAAACATTTCTTATAATGCAGATTTATTGATAACAAATTCTTTCAACTTTTGTAGGTCTAAATTTTTTTTTAAGTATTTAACTTTTTTTGCTTTTGTTTTTAGAAGTGAATTTCACTGGTTATTCTAGTTTGACAGGTATTTTATTTACAAGCTTTAAAGACATTTTTCCATTGCCTTTTTACTTGCAACATCTCTAATGAGGAATCCAATGTTATCCTTATCTTTTTTCTCTCTAGAATATGTCATTTTCCTCTGGCCCCTTCTAAGTTTTTCTCTTCACCTAGTTTTGAGCAGTTTTATAATGATGTGATTGGGTTTAGTTTTCTTTGTTTTTTATGGTTGGAATAATTGAGCATCTCATATCTATGGTTGTCCCACAGCTTAATGATTTCTTGTTTTTATTTCCTTTCTTGTCACTGTTTCATTTTGGGCTGTTTTTATTTTGTCCTCAAAGCAAAACTTTTCTTCTGGAATATCCAGTCAGCTCTTAAATCTTATCCAGTGTATTTTTCATTTCACACATGTAAGTCTACCTCCAGAAGTTCCATTTGGGCTTTAAAAAAATACCTTCCATGTCTCTATTTTGAATATATAGAATACAGTTATATTCTTTTAATCTCTTTGTCTGTTAATTCAATCATTTGTGTCCGTCTGGCTCAGCTTTGATTTTTTTCTTAATATAGGTCTGTTTTTCTGCTTCTTTGCATGCCTACTAATCTTTGTTTAGATGCTAGACATGACATTTTCCTTGTTTGGTGCTGGATATTTTTATATGTACTCTTGAATTTTGTTCTGGTATGAAGTCATGTTGCTTGGAAATAGTTTGATACTTTTGGTTCTGCTTTCAAGATTTATTGAACGGAAGTGGAGCAGTGTTTCATCTAGGGTTAATTATTTCTGTTACTGAGGCAGTACCTTTCTGAGTAATCTGATCTATGAAAATGATGGTTTTCATTCTGTCTGGTGGGAATGGACACTATTTCTAGACTCGTGTATGGAGCTCATTGTTTCCTTTAACATTTCAGATGGTTTTTTCCCCCTAGCCCCGGGTAGTTGTTCACACGCATGCACCGATTAGTGGTCTGTTGAATGCTTGAGAGGGGCCCTCTGCAGATCTCTGGGATTCCCCTCTATATAGCTTTCTCCTCCTTGGTTCTTGGTCCTGCAAACTCTAGATGCTTTGTTCTCTCTGGGCTCTACCTGTTTCCCCTCCCTAGGCTGTGTCCTGGAAACTGTACAAAAAGTAAGTTCAGGGCCATAGGAGGGCTCACCTCATCTGTTCTGTCTCTCAGGAATTGGCTGCCCTTTGTTGCTTTTGTGAAAACCAATGTTTCTCTCTCTCTTTTTCCCCCCCTCAGTAGAAGGGTGAATCTGATCCTGGTTACTCCATATTGGCAGGAAGCAGAAGTCTTTATTAGTTTTAAGTGTAGATTAAATAGCCAGTAATTCTGAATTCTTTAATGGCCAGGGTATGGTGACACTGGGCTTTCATTCTGGATGCTTCCGACTTTTCCTTTCATAGATGGGCATATGGGGATCAGGGCAGCCAAAGTATAAAATCCGAGTTGGAGATGCAACTGTATTGGTCAGCCTGGGCCGCTGTAACCAAATACCACACACTGGGTGGCTTAAAGAACAGAAATTTATTTTTCACAGTGCTGGAGGCTGGGAAGTCCAGGATTAAGTTGCCAGCAATGTAGACTTCATTCTGAGACCTTTTTCTCTTGGCTCATGGGTGGGTCCCCTCTTGCTGTGTGTTCACGTGGCCTCTTTGTGCACAGAGAGAGGGCGGGCTCTCCGGTGTCTCTTCGAAGGGCACTAATTCCATCATGAGAGTCCCACCCTTATAACCTCACTAACCCTAGTTGCCTCCCAAAGGCCCCATCTTTAAATACCATAACCTGGGGGGGTCAGGACTTGAACATGTGAATTTTGTGGGAGACGCAAGTATTCAGCCCACGTCAGCAGCCACAGTGCCGTACCGCGTTCTGTGGACCTGAATCTTCGTGTCGCTTGTGCAGTTTGTGATGGAGGCCTCTGAACCCTACATTTGCTCTGCGGTCTTCCTTACTGCTCGAGGAGGCTCCAGAGCAATATAAGTAACACTTTACCCATCACCAGGCTAGAACCTAACCTGTACTTTCCTGGAGAGGATTTTTGTTCCCATAATTCTTTTTTTTAAATTTTATTTATTTATTTGACAGAGAGAGACACAGTGGGAGAGGAAACACAAGCAGGGGGAGTGGGAGAGGGAGAAGCAGGCTTCCCGCCGAGCAGGGAGCCTGATGCGGGGCTCGATCCCAGGGCCCTGGGCTCATGACCTGAGCCGAAGGCAGACGCTTAACGACTGAGCCACCCAGGCGCCCCCCCCCCCATAATTCTTTTTGAAGTGCCAAGAACTTATTCAGTTCTGCTGGATTAAAAAGCAAAATTATCTGCTTGAATCGGGAGCAACTTGTGGGAAGAGATCAGGGCTATGAAGCCTGCTGGAAGATCTGCATTTTTAGGGAGATGACTTCAGCAAGGCTAAGTCCTAGCTTAACATCTTAGTCGTAAATGACAGATTTGTTGCAAAGAAAATGCAAGTGGATGGCATCAGTGCTGTGCTTTTTTTTCCTGTGGCAGCATTTCAGAATAATGTATCGGAGCTCGGTTTTTTGCTCGTGCTTCTCCCTTCAGCTCATATCGGAGTCTGAAGCTTGATCAGACAGTGCTGTTTTTTTCTTGCTAATCAATGCTTGCAGACAGGTGAAATCTGTAAGGATATTAATGAAATCAAAAATCTTCCATGAGCAAGATGGCTGAATTTTATTTCAGTTGTTAATGTTGTATAAATGCAAATGTACTTTTTTGTTGTTGTTGTTAGAGATTCCAAGATGCCGTTAAATTTGTTCAGAATTTTATGTAGCTTCACGGGATGGGATGTTGTATTTTAATTTACTCTATGACTTGTTAGCTGTCTTTTCTCCGAACATTGGAGATTGATCTTCCTAGTTTTAAAGATTAATTGAAAAATAAAATTGTGACTGTGTTTTAACTAATGCATCTCCTGCCAGGTTTCTTGTGTAGCAAGCAGCGTTATAAAATCTTAGGTGTCCAGGTTCTATTACTTGCTCCGAACAACTGTTGAACCACTCCCAAAGAATCCTAGAGCAATTTAAAAATACCATCATAGCCTCCCTAATGTTTTGCAGGTGTGCCCAAGGGTTGCAAAGGTGCCATAGGAAATACATGCTGGAATGGTGGGAATTGTCTTTTAGTGGCAGCTTTGCAGGGAGACTGGGTTGTCGGAGACCTTGGAGTTCCTTTACAAAGGACAGTCTGCTCCTTACAGTGATTCCATGATGCCCTTACTAAGGAAGAGAGAGAGGCCTCTCTTCTTAGGATTCATTTAACAAAGGCTTCCCCCAAACAAAGTAAACACCAGGTTTTGCTCACTCAGCTAGCTGTAAGAAGGCCTGGCACAGTCCAATGGTGCTGTTATGAAATGGGGTGGACACTCGCCACCTGCGGCTATTTAGAGTTAACGGAAGCTAACAATGCAGTTCCTCGGTCGCATGAGCCACATTACAAGTGCTCAAGAGCCACATGTGGTTATTGGCCACAATATTGGACAGAGCAGACAAGAGCATTTCCATCACTGCAGAGAGTTCTGCTGGAAAGTGTTGCACTGGAGGTCGTTATACGGATTCATTTACACCCAAATGTGGTTTCTGTAGTGTTTGCAGGCTTAGTGCCATGGTAACCAAGGGACAGACAGGAAAACAAAAGCACAAACAAAAACATGCTCTAAGGAAAACTACTGTGAGATATTGATGCGTTCTTGTCACTCTGTGTGCCCTTAATATTAGGACTCCCTCCCCCCAATTATCTTTCAAATAAAGAAGTCATCTAACGTGTTCAAATTCTTCCAAAGGCTCTTATATTTCATACAGATCAATCTCAGCTGCTGTGAACACCGGAATGGCCTTCATGAATGCTTGCTTATGATGCTTACAAAAGTCACTTGGGCAGGGGGGAAAAAAAATCTCAGAAACGTAGTAATTTAGGTATGACCTCACAATGATAAGTACTGGCTATTATTGTGAATATGCCTTTTAAAGAACAGATAAATTAGTATCACAGTGTCTATTATGGGGGTCACAATTATGTGCCTGTGAGACGTATGAAAACTGTCCTACCGTTTAGTGAATTGGTGCTCGTGGTAGCTGTGTCCTACGTGAATGTGGAGAAGTGCTGGGTCTGAGATCAACTGCAAGGGAACATGATTTGCTCAGGTATCCCTAATAATGAAGACACTTGGGTGCCTGGGGAGTGCTTAATGAAATGTGAGAGGAAACAAAGCACTTTCCTAAATTGAACATGCTCTGTAATAGTCCATGTGCTTTTGAACATGTACATAGAACTAATTGAAGGAAATACACCTAGATATTTAGCCATCTCCATGTCGGTCCAGAAGAGAGTCAGGTTGTGTTTAAAAAAAAACAAAGCAAAACAAAAAAATCCAGCAAAGCCTTATTTATTTATTTTTTTAATGGATCATCTCGTGGAAAATGGGAAGTTGTCCATTATTTAGGAAATCACTTAAATTTGGACATAGGAAATGTTTACTTCTAGGGATGGTCTTACTTTTTTTTTCCCCCAAGACACTCGTAGTAGTGTTCACAGAGGAGGGTAGACTTAAATTTATTGAAGTGATGAAAATAAAATTCAAAGACTGCTAAATAATCTCCTTAAAAATAATGTTAAAATATAAAATGTATGCATATATTAATGTGCTAAAACTGCACAGAAGAATAACTTGGAATGAAGGAAAACGTTAACAGTGATTGACTTTGGGCAATGGGATCCCTGTGATGTCTTTGCTCCTTTATTCTTTTCTGCTTCGTTTTCTAGGATAGAATATGCATTAGTTTTATAATTAGAATAAAAAGAAAACTTAAATTATCACTTAAACAGAACATATTGAAGAGAACTCTTGATTTATAGGTCCATACTTATACGTTACTCAGTCAGTATATGAAGAAAGGAGCTTCTGTGCACAAAGATGGGTTCCATGTGCGCACCGGATGCTTTCCTAAAGGAAAATGTATTGTCTAGCCAGCACCTCTTGTTTGTCTGCTTTCATTTTTAACAATGTTCAGAATGTCCTGCTAAAAATACGTCTTGCCAATTCTTATGTATGTTACTGAGTTTTGTTTTCTGTAGCAAATAGAGTGACATTGCATGGCTCACCCAAGATCTGAAATATCCCAAATCTCAACAGCCAGGATGCCAGGATACTGGAAGGAAAGATTGACTGCATGTGATATAGTTTAAAAGTGATCATCTCTCCGGGAGCCTGGGTGGCTCAGTCCGTTAAGCAGGTTAAGCGTGCGACTCTTGATTTCAGCTCAGGTCAGGATCTCAGAGTTGGAAGATTGAGCCCCAGGTCAGGCTCCCTGCTCAGCGGGGAGTCTGCTTGAGATTCTTTCCCTCTGCCCCTCCCCCAGCTACACACACACACACACACACACACACACACACACTCTCTCTCTCTCTCTCTCTCAGATAAATAAATTTTTTTTTAAAGTGTTCAGCTTCTTTCAGACCATTTCACATTAATTCCTGGTGAAATAATATAGAAAGATTACTTTGGAGGTGAAGGTAATTTAGGTCTACTTTTTGTGTGTCATTGTCTTACTATGACCTTGAGTAAGTCAAATTAGATATTTATAATTTCCTCTGTATTACTCATTTGATACCTCACGGAGGTTTTTCCTTTTTTTCCTTTTCCTTTTTTTGTAACTTGTTTTGACCTCTTCGGAAGAAACGCACATCCTAAGAAATGTGACCACAAATCTGTTCTTGGGATGCTGCTTCTCTTTTTCTCCTCCAGTGCCACTTGTTAAATCACACGGACTTGGTGACAAAAAGGCTTATGTCTTTTCATGTTGTCATGAGTCAAAGAAAGAAAAAGATTAGAAACTCGCATTTAGAAAGGGACTTTTCCCAAGATACTCAGGGGATGTGAACTTCCAGGCTCTAGAAGACTAAGCCTCTTTACTGCCTTACGGAATGTGGTACAGAAGCCCCACGTGTAAAGTGTACTGCCTGTTGCCTTGGACATCACTTGACACTAAAAAGCTATGCGTTTTGTGTTTTTGCATGTCGGAATCTTAGCCAGAGGAATTAAAAATAAATATTTAAGTAGGTTCCTGACTTTTCCTATCAAGGAGGCACCGAGACAGGCAATTTGCTTAGCAAGTCTTTTTGTTCGCCTGTTTTCTTGTGCTGCAGAGAAGTGTGGTGTTTGCTTCTGATGATTCCAAATGCGCATGCATTATATGATCAGAGCAGAGTGTAGGATATGCCAGTGCCATCTGCGGAGGGCGAGATGATAATGGGTGACCCTAGTGACAGAAAGAAGTGTGTCCTGGCAAAAAGGAGTCCTTCATCTGGATGAAAATAGAACCACACAGTGTGTGGATTAATCCCGCTAAGTGGCTGGTAGCAGCCCTCCTGTATAAAACTCTTGTGTCCTCACAAATGCCGGACAAGTAGATGGCTGTACCCATGCTAACTGGGGCTGTGGTCAGCCACGTGGGTGAAATCCTCCCGTGTTCCTGAGACTGAATTTCTCAATACTCTGGTCCCGGCCATTGCTTCGCGCTTGAAGCCACATTAGCAATATGAGCGTGTTAGCATTTTCGGTTGGATATTTTGAAAATATTTATAAATCTGGGTCCCCGCGACAAAAGTTTTGCTGCATTTCAGGACACCTGAGCTTATAGGAGGTGATTACAAAGTCACGGAAGTCCTCTTGTCTGCTTTGACACCAGTGGTTGACTAATCAAAGTTCTAACAAATTACAATACATACTTTCAACTTTTTATTTTACCATTTATGTCTATATCCATCCTCTCTCTATTTTTTTCTTTGTTGATAGTTGATGTTAGGTCAAAGCATTTTCTTTTCTAGTTGGCAATTGTCATCTTCCTTGCATTAGCTGTACCCACCATGTAATCTATATGATTCCCAACCCATGTCTGCTTAGAGTAGTAGTTTATTTTGTTTTTTAATTTTTTTTTAAGATTTTATTTATTTATTTGACAGAGAGAGACACAGCGAGAGAGGGAACACGAGCACAGGGAGCTGAAGAGGGAGAAGCAGGCTTCCCACTGAGCAGGGAGCCCGATGCGGGGCTCGATCCCAGGACCCTGGGACCATGACCTGAGCGAAGGCAGACACTTAGCGACTGAGCCACCCAGGTGCCCCTTGGAGTAGTAATTTAAGGACCTTGTGCAACCATCTCCATGCATAATCCTTACAGGCTTTTGCTAAACTTCCCCCCCAAACTCTTCAGTTCTTTAACCTACAACCGATTCAGTGCTAATTTTTATTTTTATTTTTTTTTTAAAGATTTTATTCATTTATTTGAGAGAGAGAAAGTGAGAGAGAGAATGAGAGAGAGCACAAGAGTGGGGAGGGTCAGAGGGAGAAGCAGGCTCCCCGCTGAGCAGGGAGCCCAATGCAGGGCTCAATCCCAGGACTCCAGGGTCATGACCTGAGCTGAAGGCAGCCGCTTAACCGACTGAGCCACCCAGGGGCCCCTCAGTGCTAATTTTTAAATGACTCCTCTTTATGAAGTTCTTTCAAACATTCTGCGTAATTTTGATAGAAATGACAAATCAGGGGTGCCTGGGTGGCTCAGTTGGTTAAACGTCCTACTCTTGGTTTTGGCTCAGGTCATGATCTCAGGGTCCTGGGATCAAGCTCAGCATCAGGCTCTGGGCTCAGCGGGGAGTCTGCTTGGGATTTTCTCTCTCTCTCTCCTTTCCTCCCTCCCTCCCGATGCCCCTCCCCCCACTGGTGCGCGCACGCACACTTTCTCTCTCTAAATAAAAATCTAAAACCCGACAAATCACTTTTTTTATACTCCTGTTTCACTGATTTACATGACGTCCTCTGTTTACATACTGTTTAGTTACGTTTTGAAATTGCACTAACAAAACTGGAATAAACAGGCTTGGGAACAAACCCAAGGAATATACCGTAGGCATGCATCTCAGCTGGTGGGACTAGTCCTACAAGGGCATACTAGGGAAGTCCGCATGGAGGACTGTTGAGAATGCACTGAGCCCATTAGCGTGTTATACAGAGGAATGGAGATCACGCCTGTCAGGTTTTTCTGTAAACAGCTACAAATTGCTGTAACTGAAAATTGATGAAGAATTTAATTTTTACCATTGTTTTCCTTTCTCTTTTCCAAATTAGAAGCCAGATACGGTTAAGTAAATACTAATGAAACTTATTAAGTGAGGTACATGTCAGTATTGATATTATAAAGTCTAAAGTGGTTATTTTTACTACTTTGGACATGTATTATGTATGTAGTATATTAAGTTTGCGACGCTCTTTAAAATTTTCAAGAGTAGAGAGGGACCTGCTGCCAAATGTGAAACAGAATTAGAACGTGAAATTATCAATGATTTAAGTATAGTACTGACAGTTCTAGGAGCATTATAGATACCCCAGTACTAGGTCGGGAGTAGGATATTACCAGAGCGCATCTGGCCCCTACCAGACAAATTAAGTGAAGTTGTTTTTTTTTTTTTTTTTTTTTCCTTTTTCTTACTGCTTTATATTTTACTCTGCTATGGCAAATGCATGGGGGACTTTTTCAATTGTGACATTTATGGCCCTGATAGATGTGTTTCCACCGGACCAAGTCCAGGAATTTCCACTGGGAATACAAGGAAGGAGCTGATTTAAGCAAATGTTTGCTTAAAAAGGAAAAGGAGTAAAAGGAGGATACAAGGGAATGCTAATTGGGAGGATTTCAAGTATAAAGGAGACTTAATGATGGATGTCATGTAAATGTTAGGAACACTTTTGAAAGGAAAACTTGGCATTACAGAAGAGTTGATAGAAGCAAATATTTCAGGAGCTCTAGGTTTTGAGGCCGAGACACACTCACTGCCAGAATAAGAATGAACACGGGACGCCTGGGTGGCTCAGTCGTTAAGCGTCTGCCTTCAGCTCAGGTCGTGATCCCAGCGTCCTGGGATGGAGCCCTGCATCGAGCCCCCGCATCGGGCTCCCTGCTCCGCGAGAGGCCTGCTTCTCCCTCTCCCCCTCCCCCTGCTTGTGTTCCCTCTCTCGCTGTGTCTCTCTCTGTCAAATAAATAAATAAAATCTTAAAAAAAAAAAAAAAGAAGAATGAACAGACCTGAAATTTCACTGAGAAGGATCATCGATATATTCAAAATTATAAGCGATCCCAAGATCATTTGGTTCAAGCCCCCAAGAAAGCACTAGGACAGAATAGTCCAGGATCTTAGCCTTTCCCATTAGGGAACCAAGTACATTCTTCAGCCTTTCCTAGTTGAACTGATGCAATGATCAGTGGACCTTGAATCTAAGGAAACAAATTTCTGTTTATCTTAAACCTCCTCTATTGTGCTTTTGCATGCATTCATCTTATTCTTAACTTAGTCATCCAGATTGCTGCTTAAAGGGGAAAATTACCTTAAAACAGACTTGGCAAATAAACAAATCTATCACTGTCCAGGGTTTCGGAATCCTTCTTAACACATTTCTTTTAAGAAGAGAAGGAATGTTCCTTTTTTTTAAAAAAAACCAAACATTTAGAAGTCCTTACCTGCTGCACCCTAATCGGCCTTGGTCCGCAAGTTGAATGATTCAGTAGAATGTAGTGGGCTCTATGTGACTTTCAGAGGAAAGTAGCAACTGTCAAAAAACGGTGGGAGATGGTGATAATGACCCCCACTTAAGGTCACTGGTGCTTGAATGCATGCGGTATTTTGGCACTAGCTAGGCCACATCCTGCTGGTCGAGGAACTGAAGCCAGGCTAACCCGGGGGGCCAAGGGAACTTAGAGTGTAGTGACAAGAGGCAAAAGAGCCTGAGCTCTAGGCTTGGGCGATGCATCCTTAAGAGAAGATTTATCTGGATGCGGTGTGTCTGTCTGTGTTTTCTCCTGGTAGCTACTTGAAGAAACCAATGAATGGGATAAACATGAAATTCAGATCCTTTAACACCCAATGACAGTTTTACTTCCCTGTGTGTCCCCTAACACCTAGTAGGTGCTTGACTGTGGAATGAAAGATCAGCTGGATTACATTTTCTGGGTAAAAACCTCTGTGTGGACATCTAATAAAATTAGTATCGGCATTGGATTTGCAGAAGTGATGATGTTCCCGGTACACATCTAAACAGGGAGGACTACTTCCTTGGGGGTTATAAGCATAAAAATACTCCATGACCTCACAGCTTTATTGATGTCTATTTGTGAAGGATTAAATAGTGTTTTGCCTCTTTTACTTTGCTTTTAATCATTCATTGTTGAATAGAGGCTTAGGCCATCTGTCTCTGCCAAGATCTGCCTAGATATGGAAGACTGTATTATAGAGATACTTAAAAAAAACCAAAAACATTTTAGTAATCTGTTTATACGATTACTCTCTGGGCATTTCCCTAAAACAGTTTGAAGTAAATTTCCTACCAACTAAACCACACATTTTATCTGTTAATTAAAACTATTTTTGTTGACTAGGTCTCAATGCTCTTGAGGCCTGTGGGAATTGTACTTAGCTATTTTTTCTCTTGAAGATAAGACAGAAAATGGGAAACCTTGTCAGGTTTAAAAGGTAAAATACGAAACTGTCAGTTTTCTGATATCAAGGTATATTCTTTTGAGAATCAACATTCCAAATGGCTAATCTAGTTAATTCTCAGTGGTACAAGATAGGGCAAAGGGGATTGACCATGTTTTGGCCCTTGATTTTATTTTATTTTATACCAAGTGCTTCTTGGACACTTCTGCCTCATCAATATTCCATAGATGTAGGCATCATTAACCTCAGTGAAGACTTTGTTACAAGCCATTGTTGGAACTTGTTTTGGAATAATGTTACTCTGTTATTTAAATAAGACAAACTACCTATATCTAAACTGAATCAACAGAGTTGAGAATTATTCAGAATATGGAAGGAGAAGGATGGGCTGTGTGATTGGGGGCAGCACTGCTTGCTTGCATGTGAGTGTGTGTGAATACAGGTGTGTGTCTGCCCCCCCCCCACCCCCCCCAGGTACAATCTGAATGTACGGTAGGAATTTTCCTTGAGGTCAGTTTTGTTCTTTGAATTGTTTCCTTCTCAGTCAGATACAAAATACGGTGAAGAAACATAAGTAATCATCAATAATGGCTGTATCCACCGTTCGGGGTCAACTTCAACAACACACAGGTCACTCAATACATTCAGAGGCTGTAGTGCTTGAATCTACTCTGGGATTCTTAAAATGTTTCAAGTGAGAGCTGGGTAGTCCCAGGTAGGGTCTGAGTTACACATTTTGGTTTCCTTTATGGGCTGCAGATTAACTGCAACGGTACTACTTCATTATAATCCTACTGACCTCTCTCCAGCAAGAGAATTACCAAGATACCCAGCACTGCATGTCCGAAAACCTGGCAGTAGCTCTAGATTAAAAAGGATTGTTTGTTAAGGAGATCGCAGAGGCAGGCAGTAGCTGTTGGTGGTGATTCAGTGTTGTGTGCTGTATGAATGTTTTACTTGCTCAGGTGCCTTTCTGTTTTCCATTTTGGAGGCAAATTCTCACACCCCCCTACTCCCCATCCCCACCTTTTTGAGAATTTAAGAGCCAAGAAGTAGGGCATTCTCAGTTACGTATAGATAGTATAGATGTTCTAGGGATTCTTAGTCAAAATGTAAATTACAGGTTACAGTGTAGTTTGAGCACTTTGAAAGCCAAGTGCATTTGTACGCTGTAAAGCTGTAAATATTCGTGGTCTCCATGAGGAACCAAAAATGTATCAAGGCAGCTTCATCTTGCTGCAGAATCACAATCTTAAAAAAAATAAATTCTTGTTGGATCTCGTGAGTTGGCTACAAGGGCCCGGGAGACTTTCAAGTAAGAGTGTACCTTTAGGAGGGGCTCAAGGTCACAGTCATCTGCTTTCTTTGAGAACGTGTGAATTGCCTCCCAGACACTTTTATTTTGCGTCCGTCTGGGGCTTCTGCTGACAAGCACGCCCCTTTCTGTGCATCAGCACAATTAGAATTGGAGACTGCAGTGCTGCTTGTGGCCTTTAGGATTTAGTCATGGAATGTAAGGAATTTTCAACAGGAAATGTATCTGGCTTTGAAACATTTTCATCTGCTGCTGTCCCTTAACTGGCATGCCTTTTGGGTGTCAGCATTTGATTCTAGAATTTCATCTGAAATGTGTGTGTGTATGGTTTTCTCTCAAGTGACCCATTTGATGCTGTTTGTGTATGGTCCCCGTTACCATTAATAATCACGTAAGCAGTGTTAGCAGGTTTTGGCAAATGCTCCAATTCATCTGCGCCCAAGAACGTAAAACTCTTATCGGCAATATAATTTAATTTCACCGTACGTTTTGGGTTAGGATGCAGCTGCAAGGTCGGCAAAAATAAGTTGTTTTCAAGTGGCTGTTTTGTGTTGTGGTTGTCCTTCTCTGATCTGTCTGCTTTGGGGGTCTTCAATAACAAATACAGTGTCAATGTCAGCTGTTAGATATAAGGTGGTATCTTATTTTGTTGCCAGAGAAGGGCTTACTTAAGCCCTCCTCTCAGTGATTAACATTCTCAGCCAGTTACCTGTAGAATTTGACCTAGCAGAGTGTGGCACATAGTAGGTACACAGTGAATGGATGGTAGCCATTATTGTGGTAGTTATTCAAGGTCCTCAAAATATGTTTGAGTGAAGGGCCCCTGGGAATTGAAATATAAAGCTCATGCAAGGGTAATTGAGGGACATTGGGTGAAGCTTGTATAACGTCACGTTTTAGAGGGTCTCAAACGTAGCCCTACTAGGAGATGAATTTGAAACGTACAAAGCCTTGCGTGTGCGTGTTGTCCTGTGCCATTCTCTTATATTTAAACTAAAGCAATTTAGAATATTCAACAAAGACACAGGTCCATCTTATCCTTAAAATAGCCATGTGCTGGGCACATAGTAAACACTCCGTAAATATTGGCTAACTAGCTTGGGGCTGTGAGTACATAGGAGAAGGGCAATTTTGATGAATGACTGAAAACGTGAGATTCACTGTAGTTAAGGAAGAGACCCGTTTCTCCAAGGATGTTTATGATGTCACGATGTCACGTATTTGTCTTGGGCTGGTCTTTCACCAGGATGTTACCCTGATGGCTGAGCTTTGCTGGGATACCCACTGTGTGCCAACGATTGGACTTGGTGCTTGATACCTGTCGTCTCCTCTTGAGATCCTGTACTGGTTAGAAATAGAAGACTTTTGATACTGGAATGAAAGAATTTTTAATCCACTTTTCTTCTATCTCCTGAAGTTAAAGGGAATTGCTTGCTTGCCGTTTGCGCTGGTTCTGGTTCTCTACCAGAAGCTCATGCCTTTGAGCAGTGTACTTGACCACTCAGCTGGAAAATCATCAGTCTTCACAGGAACGCTATTTTAGATGCTAGAACATCTGTAGAACAGTTTCTCAAAAATACCCACCATCTTACCACAAGCCACACAGATGTGCCTCTCATTTTGTAGTATTTTTTTTAAATGGTAATGCGTGTATGTTTACAAAGTGATCCTGAGAGTCTGCTTTGATGATTGATTCAAGATTACTCATCTTGGTTTTGTTTGCTTGATGTGAGCAGCACAAAACATTTATCTTTCTGTACTGACAATAATAGTGGTCAGTGTGAAATATTCAAAGGGTATGTGAAGCATTGACTAATAGGGAAATAGTATTTAGCTTGCTGCGTTTGGGAAGCAGATTCTTAGAAAAGTGGTTAATTCTAGATTTACTTGTACTCAGAGTTTGTTAGGGGTGAGTTTAGTGGGAGAGATGATCATTGAAGCAAATGGTCCAGGTTCGTGTGTTGGACCAAATGAGAAGATGATGTTGTCTACTGTGTTTTAAAATTATTGATGTAACAGGGATGCATCTCAAAATAATTCCACCAAGTGAAATAAGCCAGATAAAAAGAGCACATACTATGTGATTCCTTTTGAATAGAATTCTAGAATTCTAGAAAAACACACAGTAAACTATGGCGAGACAAGGTGGATTGGTGACCGAGGGGAAGTATCACAAATGGGTACAAAGGAATTTTGTGGATGGTGGATATGTTCATTATCTTGATTGGATATAACGCTATGGTGGTTCACAGCATTCAACTTACGTCAGAGCCTAGTAAGCTGTGCACTTTATGTACACTTAATTGTGTGTCGATTATACCCCAATAAATCTGTTAGAAAAAAATACAAATTTTTGCTACACTGACCCCATTGTAAGCAAGTAATTGTTTACCATCGATTATGCCAGATTGCAGGCGCCAAGAAGACAGGCTCTTTCTGTTTCATTCCTGTGTTCTCCGGGCCTAACCTGTGAGAGGTCTCTACTTAAGTCCTCACTTGGGTGTGATGAGTGAGTAAGTAGACACATCTATGTCACGTCAGCCACAGACAGCTATCACCATTTGCTCTGTGACCGGTGCTATCTAAAAATACATTATTTTATTAATCTTCACAACATATTTTTTTTGAGAGAGACCATCATATTACCCCACTTTATAGGAAAGGAAGTAGAGCATAGAATGGTTAAGTAACATGCCCTAGACCGCTGGCTAATGAGTGGAGAGGAAGCTGAAGTCAAGACTGTCTTGATCTAAAGTCTGTGATAACCTCTGCACTTGGACCCTCTGGCAATTCTTTACAGTTTATGTGGATTTTTGTGAAGCCGTGACAGGGAAATTTGCAAGAATAGGAGAAGACTCAGTTCCTAGCACCTCACCTCCAACACAATAGGAGCTCAGTAAACATTTATAAATGAGTGAATGAACTCAGTGCTGTGAAAGGTCTTCTTACAGGAAAATCCTCTTCCTTTTGTTTATTTTTGCAGTATTAATAGAGCAAAGTTGTCATATTACACGCGGCTCTGTTTGTCCTGTCTGAGACCTGAATATAATGTGGGATAGGCAAGCAGAAGAAAACCCCTTTGGGGGGAGCATGGGTTTCTGCCAGCGAATGTAGCCGGAGCTCCTGGGGGGCCCAAGGAACACTTCTTCATTGTCACGTGAGGTTTTCTGCCAGGAGGGGAGGAAAAGAGCATAAATTTACATTTTCCTCACAGTTGTATTATTAGGATCTTCTAAAAGCTAGTTCATTTTTGTACACCAACATTAAAATCCCAAAAAGGGATTATAAAAATGTTTGCATTGTACTTTTAGAACATGGTTGGAATACCCTCTCCCCCGCTTGGTTAGAATGCCATGGTTGCATTTCTGAAAATATCTACTTTTTTTAAAGGTAATTGAGGGTTTTTTTTTTTTAAAGAGCTGTTATAACATCAAATTTATCTTCATTTGTGTGTGTTTGTGTGTGTGTGTTTTAATGATAGTGCACTAAACTTAAACTGCCAAATTCTCTGAATTTGGCTTAGTAGGACTAGTTCCCAAATAGTGGTGGTATTTCTCATATACTGGTAAGTAGAGGCCACGCTGGGATTTATGTAGGCTGCTGTTCTCCCTATAAGTGCTACTTAAAAGAGCACCACCACCATTACTACCACCTCCAACGAAAAAACTTGGAATGCCTTATAGCCCCATTTAAAAAAAAAAAGAAAGAAAAAAAGAAAAATCTCTTGTAGGGAAATGGGAACTATGGATCATTTCATCAGACTCATCATCCATTGACATTCTCTTATTTGTTTGCTAATTCATATAAAAACAATTTATCAAGCCCACATTATGTGCCAGGGTCTCTGTTGGGTGTTGAAGGTAACTGGGGGACGTTAATAAATGTTTTCTGTGTTGGTGGAGGGGAGCTGTCCTCTCTGCCTGTGGTTTTGCTTTTGGAGATATCAGAAGTACCAGGGTTGGTAATAACTTTTATATTTGTCAGCTCTGCCAAAATCACAGGGTATTTAGGCCAAGTTGCTTGACCCTATGCCCTTGTTTCTTATTTCATAAAATGGGCATAGTAACTGCTTCTCTTAATATGAGTTATAGAACAGATAATGTGCTTCAGGAAAAGAGTTACAAAAATCCACAAAATATAAGGGAATAATGTAGTGAGCAACCCACTTTCTGAGTGTGCAGGAGTGTGCATGCCTGTGCGTGCATGTGTGTGCGAGGGATTTGAAGTTGAACTTATTCTATTTAGTTCTTGATTTCTAGGTAGTTTCGCTATAACTTGATTTCTCTCGAGATGCCTTTTAAATTAATTATTTCCTTATCTTTGTGTTTTGGATTGAAAATGTGGAAAGTTTTTGCTTTTGGAGTTGGATCATTTGCATGACTGTCATTCTAGCAAATTAAATTTCTCCAAGATATATAGGAGTGTTTTTGTTCAAGTACAAGGGCAATGGGCACGGATAGGATTTCTCCTAACAGGCATTGGTGGATACATTAGAGATGTTTAGGGAAATCTTCCCTACAGTGTATCGGTGGTGCATAAAAGGAATGCATAATATCTTAAAATTAAGCTAATGATCACTAATTTGTGGAGAGTCCTTCTTTGTAATGATAACAAGGAACACTCTGGAGACTGAGGTGGTTATCCTTAATTTCAGTATTACTTGAAAACTTCTAGTTATTGTAGTCCCACAGTTTCCAGGGAAATTTCGTATGCACATAAACTCGCTTTCTCTCATGACTTCTCATTGTTGTTTAGGGCTTAATGTATTGAATATTGTGATTTTCTGGCCACTTGTAAATCCCTTAAAGGCAAAGATGATGTCATATTGAAATTTGTGTCTCCAGTATTTTGATCGGGGCCTGCTACATAGTTGGCTGTAGAAATTGTTGCTCACTTAGTAGAAGGGCCCATCACCAAGGCTGAGAAACCTCCTCATATTCCTTTTTCTTTTTTTTCAAGATTTATTTATTTGAGAGAGAGAGAGAGAGAGAGAGAAAGGGCACACGTGTGAGTGAGGGGAGGGGCAGAGGGAGAGAATCCTCAGGCAGACTCCCTGCTGAGTGCAGAGCCCAAAGCCTGGGGCTTGATCCCACAACCCATGAGATTATGACCTGAGCCAAAATCGAGTCAGATACTTAACCAGCTGAGCCACCCAGGCACCCTTCTCTTTGTATTTCTTGGTGTTTGCCCCGTTTCATCCAGTTGATTTCTAGGACTTGGCAATCAGGGTTGTGTGGGTGGAAAGAACTTGCTTGATCCTTGACCACAGACAGATCTGAGCTTACCAGCTGTGTGACCTCGGGTAAGTTACACATTCTCTGTGCCTTATTTCTTAATTTGAAAGGATCTTAATTTGGAATGATCATGCTTAATTTATGGACTTGAGAAGCCTAATTCTAATAATGATTAGCATAATGATGGCACGTAGTGGGTCCTCAGTGAATGATAAATTTCCTTGATCTTTTTACCAGTTAACCATCTTCAAGATTTTTTAAAGTTTTTCTTACACCAGATTATGGTAATAGCCTCCTAACCATTTTCCCTGACATTTTTCATTCTTTTTTGCTTCCAGGTCAGCTTAGATATTGCTGCCAGATTAAATACTGATTAATTATTACAGATTAATATAGGTTAATTATTTACTATGCTGGACACTAGGCTTTTTCTGTTGTGTCTGTGGTTTAAAACAAATAACAGAGAACCCATCACGGCTTTGGACCTACAGAATAAAATTGACTTAGGTTGGTAGTCTGTCACCATAACCTGGTTTTCTAGCCTTCTCTTCCATTTCCCTTCATGTACTTTACAATCCTTACAAATTGAATACCTCTGTTCTTCCTAGTTATTAGGAATTGGGATGAGATCTTCAAGGACCCAGGCTCACACCCTATCCTGCCAATTATCTCTCGCCACTCACCACCCTCTCTTCCCAGTGCAGGAAAGAGCAGAATGGGAGTCTGCATTCGAGACTCCAATGCAGACCTCTCAGAGAAACTGGGTGGGATCATGGGTTTAGGCTTGAACCCAAATGATGCCTTCAGTTCTTCTGTCTATTCCAAATCTTAATCTGGGGACCTTAGTGCCCTTTGGCAAACCACACTAAAGACTGAAACTGAGAAGCAAAAAGTTTGAGGAGTGCTAAAAACAGATACTGAACCTCTAGCACTGAGGGATCCTGCCCACTTGTAACCCCCATCAGCTCTGTGCTCTCATGGTAGATTAGAGAAAAACCTTTCTTGGAGATGAGTTGGATGATATCTGGGAAGGCAGCGGGCAAAGTTGGATGGCGTGGAAAAAAGGGGATAAAAGTTCCATTCTGTCTACTCCTGCTACATCACCTGATCTGGTGATTGATAGTGTTTGTTATATTCTCTTAAAATTTCCTATAGCTCATGGGCCCCTCAGAATATCTTCCAAATTCACTCTTTCCCTGTCAGCCCTCAGAGTATCTTCCAAATTCACTCTTTCCCTGTCAGCCCAAAAGAGTTAAGTTGTTTGTGTTCATTTTTATCATCGACACATAATCCATTCATATTATGATAAATATAACTTCCAAGCTTCTGTCTTTAATTATCTTTTTTCTGGCATTTTAGTTAGTTCAGTAAGCATCTAGTCGGTGCCTATTGCTTGCGAAGTACTGGACTCAGTGCTGGAGATCTACTGTAGAAGGCCTGGCTTCCAGTCCTTGAAAAAATTAAGGTCTGCAAGCATAGACACAGAACACTATAAGGTGTTATTTTCCCCCAAAAGTTCAAGTGAGTGATGAGGCTGTAAAGCTTGTCACTGGCCAAGAGACCATGGCCTTGGTGCACCGGATTAAGGAGCTTGCATTTTATTTAGTAAGAGTGAGAGCCCACCAAAGGATTTTAACCAGAAGTGTGCCCGGTTTCACACTTGCATTTTAGGAAGGTCACCCTGGGAGTTTTGTGGCAGATGGATTTAAATGAGGCACTATTGGAAGATGGGAGACCAGGACTGAGACTGTTACAAAGATCCAAAAGGAATGGGGCCAAATTGGAGCAGATCGTAAGGACCAGAGTGTATGGAGAAAGGTCTGAGAAACAGCCCAAAATGAGGTGATTCGAAGATGGCTTTAAATTTTTGACTTGTTTGATAAAAGAAACATGGAACAGGTTTGTGAGGGAAAATGATCAACATTTTGTTATGTCTTTCTTGGATTCTAAGTTTCTTGAGAATAAGGCCTCAGCATTTGTCCCTTGGTCTGTCCATCCGGTCATCCATGTATCCAACATTTATTGGGTATACACTACAGATACGGACCTTGTGTATAGTGTGTGAATGTGTTTCTGTAGTACTCTATCTGCTTATTCTTGCCACAGCCTTTAGTGGATGTCTATTTGTTGTAGTAATATTTGTTGAATGAATTCTGTGAAAGGTTCTCTGAAGACGATTTGAGAGCTAGGACTTGGGATGAGAACATGAGCATACCTGCTGTTGCCCCCCTCCTCCCTCCCCACCTCCCACCTGGCACACATGTCCCCACAGGGAAGTACGGACAAGATGAGGGTTCCAAGTTATAAAACACTGTGTGTATGGCACGTCGAGTAGTTACTGAACTTTGACTTGTGAATCGATAGAAAATTACTAAGAGTTGATTTCCCAAAGAAGATACATAACAGATCTCGCATTCCGTTAGCTGAACAAACGATTATAGGATTGAACTTATCGTACAAATAGCAGCATGTGGCTGTTTACACTTAAACCTAATTAGTAAAATTAAAACTTCAGTTTTACAATCACAGTCACATTCCAAATGCTCAGTAACTACAGGTGGCTAGTGGTTTCTGTCTTGAATAGTGTGAGTATAGCCATTCCCATCATCATAGAACATTCTAGCGAACAGCGCTATTCTAAGTAGTAGAGCGTAAGTTAAAAGCACAGATTCTCAAGTTGGACTGCTTGGGCTTGGAATCTGGCCATGCCTGGCACTGGTTGAATGAAACTTACCTCTGTCTTAACTGCAAGATGAGGATAATACTACCTGTTTCATATGGCATTGTGAGGATTAAACTAGTTAATCCTTGTGAGATGCTTAGAGAGTGCCCAGCACTGAAGAGGTGCTGTGTGTTTGCCCTCCTCCTGCTCTTCTGTCTTCTTAGTAGGAAATACATGTTCCTTGACTATGGAGGAAAAAGGAATTTACTTTTCTCCGTCTCTAATAAATATATATAATTTTTTGTTTTTTCCTGGAGATGAGCTCTTAGCTGGCTTCTGGGGAAGCCAGCTTCTGGGGAAGTACTGGCTAAAGTAGAGAAAAAATATTTTCTCTACTTTAGCCAGCACTCTACATAGCCTGTGACAGGGAGCTAAAGATGTCCGTTAGATGTGGTAGATAGAAGCCGTTTGGGAGGACTGGTTCGTACGGAGCCTCCATTCGTTCATCCCACAGGGGCTTGGGGATTGCTTCTGAAGTGCAGGGCCTGTATCTGCTCGCGATGGCTCTAGGGAGCCTCGTTCCCTGCCGAAAAGCCCCGAACCACAGGGATGGCTGCTCTTTTAGAAAGCCGGGATAGGCTTTCCTTCACAGGTTTGTTGGGAGACTGTCAGCTGGGACGGGGCACTGAATTCCCTTTAGTAGATTTATCCTATTTGGGATGTTTTGTTGTGGTAACTTGAGGGCCTTGCATTTGTTTTCATTAGATTCTTCCTTAGACTCTTAAGGCAGTGGTCTTTTCGGCACTGCACATGTACACTTTGGTGTTTGGGGGAACTTACCGATGTCAAGCCTTCTAGGACTATTGGGAATATTAATAAAGCCTCTTAAAGTACTCGTTCGATTAGATTCCCTGACCTGCTGTCCCGAGGCTGAGCCATGGGTAACTGAGGACTCACTGAGGACCCTTCCTAGGGTTTAAGTGGTGGTGGGGAAGCCGTTGGCTTTCCTCCTCTTTTTGTCTTGCCTATTTCTCTGGCTGCTTCCCTGGGAGCGCGAAGAATAGGACCCCCTGGCCTAGAGCTCCAAAGGAGCATTCAATACCCTAGAGGCTGAGAGGGCCGATGCGGTTTTCTATTACCATTGTGCCTGTTTTTGATTTTAAAAAGTTTAAAAAGTTGGAGAGCTGAAGGATTTGTTTTCCTTTTGTGGAGAATCGCTGCTTTCTGCCTCCGGCATCGGGGTCAAGGTGCCATATTTTGTGTGCATGAAGTTTGAAGTGGTTTCTTTCAGGTCTTCGAGGAGGGAATTCAAAACGTTTAATTGTTCCCTGGTTGCGATCTTATGGGTATTAGGCCTTTGGATCAGCTTGCCCAGGATAAAAAAACCATACTTTAATGACACCAGATACTCTCTGTGTCCCAGAGGACACAGGAGGCCCCTGTGACCCTCCAAGGGGCCATGAAATACTTGGGTTTGATGAAGGTACCACGTACTATCAACCCCCGATCTGTTGTGAAATCCTTCTGTTGTCAGATTTGTAGCTTCCTTTTCAGATAATAGAACATCTGATTTCGAGCATGAAGGTACATCTTCCTAAGTTTCTATGACGGAAAGATATTGAGGAAGAGGGAGAAAAGCGAGATACCAGAGACTAGACAACCTGGCAGGAAATTGCAAACATGGTGGAATTTCCAGCACCTTCCTTTTTTTTTTTTTTTTTTTGAAGTCATGGGTAATTTAAAAAGTACTAGCTTTTACTTTTGTTTGTTTCTTTGCTTGCAACCATGTCTATCTGCCAACCTTTCTAAAATGTCATGATGTAATTATTTTAACAGGCACTGTATGCTCCTTTATTTGGGGGATATTAACCTTTCTAAACAAAAGGAATGTTAATATACACTGGGGACACAACTAATGGGATTTCATTTTTCTTGTTAGGCAAGAAGCTTGATTTTCTTTCTTTCTTTCTTTTTTTTTAAACTTCTCGTGAAAGAATGCGGCTAGTGAAGTAATTGCCTTAAGCTAATCCATGATAGCGATTTTAAACGTGACTTTCCAGATCACTTTTATATGGCTTAGAAAGAATAATGTGATTTTCTTGTTTTTGTTTGCTTTAGCTAAACAGTGTTGAGGGATGATATAAATTCAATGAATTCAAAACAAAGAAAATGCTAATTGGTAATGTGCTGAGTTCTTTTAAGGCATGAAATATAGTGTTTAATTCATAAACATTGTTTAATTTTATATAGATTTAGTTAATTTTTTGAAGTTAGTATAGGACAGACTCTGAATAAATTAGCTGGCTAGCCACTTTCTTAATCACCATGTATTCCTTTTTGCTGTTCAAATATATATGACCTGGATATGTTGTCCTTTCCATAAGATGGTGGTCATAGGCTCAGACATGAAGACTGCATTCTAAGATTATTCAGGGCCCCTTCTCACCCTGCTTCTCTCCCTCCCTCCCTCCCTTCTTCCCTCCTTCCCTTCTTCCCTCCTTCCCTTCCTTGCTGGGTATCCACTGAACCATTTTCATGCACTTCCTGTATCACCCTGTGACCCATAGCATACATTTGTGATGGGGTAGTTAGCCTTCGAGCTGGTGAGGCAATGAAACAGATTAGAACTAATTGGTCCATGTGGGTGTCAGGCCCATGACTTTGGCCTTATTATCGAGGAATCTCAGGCCCCAAACTGCCCAATCGAACAGTTCTGCAGACATGCACAGTCTGGATGAAGTATGCGTCATTAATCCCTTTGCTGATGGGGGGCTTAGAACAATGGGGCGTGGGGAGAAAGGAGAGAATACTGTTGAATTGAACTGTGATCTTCTCGGCCAAGCCCTCGAACAGCTTTCCCTTTAAGCAACAGAGATGACAAGTTTATGCTATTTTGGATTAGTGAGACAGTATGAAATGGTTTCCCTTTCCTTCCAGGCAAAAATACCAACAGAATCTGCCTTTGGAATGAAAGTGCTAATTTCATTTGGTGACTTTCAGATTTGAAATCTGGGCTTGAACAGGAGCTGTGCATTAGTCAGCTGAGACAGTGGGGGTTATTTTTACAGTGCTAATTATTATTTCATGACAGTGATTTACTTTGTGTTGTCTGCCTTTTATACCCCCAAACTAGCCATTGTTTGGGGAACCGAACCGATTGGGCTGTCATGTTCCTTTTCAAAGGCAGATCTTACTATTTTATGGGTGGAGGTACTTTCCTGCAATAAAGAAGTGGAGCTTTATTGAAGAGAGTCTTGCATATGAAATGTAATCTGGATAAATATTCAAAACTAATAGGTTTATATTTTAGTCTTGATTTTTAAAGTATATTTTTCTGACGCCCTAATCGTCTTGCTTTATCTGCATTAAACTTAATCTGTTTTACTAGGATGCAGCTAAATTTTTGTTGCTCACATTGAACTTCGGAAGGAGCGACACATATAGTTAACAAATAAATACAAAATGAAATTTAATATAACCCCTTGATGTGTAAAGGAAGATGAGTGGAAGACAGAGTTGATTGCATGTCTAGAAGCATATCTGCCTGATTTATGCTCTAATTTTAGTACTGAGTTTCCTTTGTAATAGTAAAATGTCACATTAGCATGTCCCTTTTAATAATCTAATATGCTACCAGTGACAATAAATACATGCATCGAGTCTAGCTCAGGGTGTCTCAAACTTCAGAGGCCTGTGACCCTTCCCAGTGTAGTTAAATTGCCCAGATGAGCCTCCTGTCATATATTTTTAATTGTAAAGCACTTGAAATTAATCATGTTTTATTTCTTTTTAAATAAGCACCTCAAGAGCAGTGGTGAGCAGTTTTGCTCACGGCACTTATCCACTCTTAAAGAAAATTAAAGATTGGAAGGGGCCCTGAGTCTCCGTGGCAGCAGAGCTCTCTACTTGGGGAAAAACCGAGCAGGCAAGAAACTGCATTTACTGCTACTCTCCACACTCCCTTGCCCATGTGCTCAGTGAAAATTGGCATTGGTAAATGTAACAAAGTAAAAGCATTTGGAATTATTACCACAAATCTTCCAAGTGGTCATAACCTGAGATTTCAAGCATCTCCACGAAGGCCAAGGTTTTCTACAATTTGTATGGTAACTGAGTGCCTTTAATTTAAACTACACTGAGCTAATCTTTAGGAGAATTGGAATCTGCCTCTGAACTAATTATGATTTACAGAAATTGATAATTTGTCTTCTGCATGTGTCTGCAGGAAGAAATTACTATGAAATTTGATTAACGAATGACAGATTTCAGCCCTGTAATTTACCATCTTTATTAGCAAACTTAGAAAACTTCTAATAGTAATCTTTTCACATAAATCAACTTTATTCTGGTAAAGTTTACCTGGAAACGACAGATGTGTGTGGCTTTAGAATGACCTACCTTACCCTTAACAAATAAATCTTGGTGTGGTTTGTCTTTTCAATTCTCGAACACAGCCTAAGTGCTGAAACTGATTTCCCGTGATACTCCGAACTTAATAATACGTAATTAACTTCCAAAAATGAATGCTCTGTTTTTCTGCATACATTCCTGAAAAATTTCCTCAAAATACATGTAATTGTATAAAAGGAAGCAGAGCATTATGTTAACCTTAGTTTTCACGCACCCCTTTGTCAAATGTTTTCCTTTGTCTTCAAACAGGTTATAGTTGTGAGTAACGGACAATATTCTTGGTGAGAGCTGAGCCGTAATGTATGATTGACAGCGTGAGTGATTCTGAAACCCACTTTGGATGTACATAATTGAGGTGTAAAACTATTTTAGTATGGCAGGGAGAGTGAGGGCATTATATTTTCTTTACATGACTAACATGTTTTTAAAAATATTTTATTTGTACATGTTTTTACATAGTTGAAAAAAAATAATCTCCTGGACTCAGCAATCTCATAGAATTGTCACCATGGTTAAAAATGCCCTTTCGTATTTTTGTGTCAGGAGAATCTTATCCTCTTGTGTGTCAAAAAGGGAAGTTGAACTATTAGCCTTGTAAAGACCCAGAAGTAAAGTTTAATTTTATAATGACATGAAATAAATCTTCTATTATCTAAGTAGTAGTTCACCAAAGAGTCTGAAATGGCCTCCTTTCCCAAGGATACAGTGTGTGTGTGATGCTAATATTAAAATGGACCTGCCAGATTGAGTGATGGGCGGTGCTAATAATTCCAAGTGGGGAGATGAAAACTGCATTGCACACACCTGCTCTCTGCTCTATGTAGTCCCATTCCGTTATTGAATGGGTGAGCCTCATGGTGAGAGAGTGGAATGAGTCACCAAGAAGAGGCGGAAGTGTGGGCCTGGGGCCCTGCCACATGGCGAGTAAGCTGGGCATCCTTTGTGTAGGAAGTCTGAGGTTCATCCTTGACCTTAGACTTGACGATGCAAAAGAAGTTTAGATGGTTAATAGCAGTCTATCCTGGGCAGTTGTACTGGCAGGGAGGATTGTTTTATTCCCCTGTACCCCCGCCTTAGTTCATTGGTGTGTTGCATTGCAAATGTATGTTTGTATGCTCATTTTGTTGAAATGCCCTCCATTTCATTCTGTCTGTGGCTTTTTGAAAAAAATCAACAGATATTTCTTTCTTGATAGTGTATGATGTTATTCTTTAGTAGGGCCGTACTTAATCTGATTGGGTAGAAGGAATTAATTCAAGCAATTTGTTAGCTGGTGTCGATAGTCACAGTCACTGTTCTCGACTGGAACAGTTTAATAACAAACGAAACAAAAAGCTAATAACTGAATTGTGGGGCAAGCCCTCACAACATAGGAGGTATTCTGGGGGTAGTCCATCTCTGTTGGACCCAGTCTAGGGCTCTCCCTGACATTTACTTATCCCATAAAAGCCAAGGAAAAGTTGAGTTCCAAAAAGAGTGCTGGTCAGCTCTCTCCTATTCACCCTCATGGAAAAGCAGCTTTATGAAGTGTCTCCCAACAGTAGGTCCCTAAAATTATTTAGAGTTGGCTTTGAAATGTATTGTAAAGTTTTACCCCTATAAGTTAACCTAATTCTGTTTTGCTTATTCTCACGTTGACATTGCTTCACATAAGCACATAACTTCTGAATACGAGTCAAGCCATGTAGCGAGTAGCAAGGTATGGTGACGTGGGATTGAAAGGCTTCCAGGGGTGACGCTAAGCCACCTGTGGATATTTGCTGAGGACTGCATCTGCCGTGCCCTGTACAGCTTGCAAGCTGAGGCTCTCTGGGGAGTGGAACTTCTAAAAGTAGGAGGAGTCCCATGAACAGAAGGGTCCATCACAGTTTGTCTGGTTTCAGTGGTGATGATCAACAGATCACGTAACTGAATGGTTAGGTGGATGTGGTACAAAAAAAAGACATCTGGAGAACCTAGTGAAAAAGATGATTTCAGCCTGTGTTTTCAGAGAAACTGTTAGCCACGGGTACATTTCCCTGTGTAACTTAGAATTAAAAAAAAAAAAATTGAAATGCAAACTAAAATAATTGAGTGACGAAATGCTTGAACATCTGGGAGGTGAAGCAAGAGAGGGTTCCTGGTTGGGTAAGGAGCGCCACGGTTTACCTCTGACAAATGGCACCCCTGCCCCTCGCCTCTGTCAATAAAAGTGCTTCCAGGAAGCGAACAATAAAACATGCAGGGTGTAAACATCGGCAACTTAAGTACTTGCCAGCTCAGTTGTTAGGAATGGAGGTAAAGCGAAAGATTAAAGACAGCTTGACAAAATCCTCCACACCATCCAGCTGGGCCTTACACATTATGAAATGTGGTAGGACAGAATGAGGGTGTTTAAAAAAAAACTTAGTGCTATTATGCAGCTGGAGGGCAATGGGCTGAGTTGGGAATATGCTGCTTGTGTAGATAAACTTGCAGGACTTTAGCTTTCAACTCCATCCAATCCTTTCTGTCAGATTCTCTTAACCTTGTCCTGTCCCTTGCTGAGCACTGACATTTTCAGAGCAGAGGAAAATCATGGTAAGTGTATGTATGGGGAGGGGGATGTCTGTATGTATCTCTGGACTCTGGTTGTAAGTATTTGGGCTCTTTTGATTCATTCTTCCCTTGGTTTGTTTTGCAGTCTTGGAAGAGCTTATAACCCAGTGCTGGGTAGGAGTCGCATTTAGATTCCCACGTTCTCTGGTCTGCCTCGTGGCTGGCGGTCCTTCCTGGTGCTTCTGCGGGAGAGCCTCGGCCCCTCCTGAGGAGCCGAGGGTCCCCAGAGCAGAGTGCACCACCGCTGAACCGCCTGAGCCCGTTTCCACCCACACGGTGCTCTTTGTGTCAGTTTAATTTATTGGGATTTTTGTCTAAGATTTTGTTAGGTAAAAGGATGTTAAAACTGAGAAATCTCTGAAAAGCTCCTATGTTGGAGGATTGTAATTCGGGCCAAGTTGTAGAGGCTCTTGAATGCCTGACAAAGGGGAGTCTATCTTTATTTTACCTGTAGACAGGTGACCGAGAACCACTGAAGATGAGTGAGCTGGAGAGAGAGAATCCATGTGAAGGATGGGCTGGAGACATCTGTACCAGCGTCTAGTTATAGGGCTCTTTCGCTAGTCCAGTCACAGTACAAGAAACGGCTTGTATTGGAGTGGCAGGAGGAGTCATGGTTAACACAACGGGACGTCAAAATGGGAGTTGGGTTTCATCTTGCATCCCAGCTCCGGTCGTTGGCTGGGGCCCCCTTGGAGTGCTGGGATGAGGATTGTGAAGTTGTGTCTGGTCTCTGTGGGAGGCGTTCTGTGGTCACTTAGTGATGTCTCTCATGCGTGAAAGGATAGAGGATGGCGGCATCTCTTTTGTGGGTATGTTGCCCCCATAGTCATAATCGACAACGCGATCGGAGATGTATTAGGAATTAGTGACACACCACAGGTGGAGAATCAGGATGTCGGATGAGTACGTGATGACTGATACTTACGCCTGGCTGAGCTGACTTAGAAAAGTGCCAAGTGAAGGAGAAATACCCAGTAAACAGAGCCATGATGTTGAAGTATGGGATTGGGATCAGTGCCAGAGCTCTGGACTGGAGATGATTTGCATAGATGTGATAGTTGATTTTGCTCTTGCAATCTGGTTAGGGGTGAGAAGCAGGAGAAGACTGGGGTGAATTAGGAGAGGTCAGCTTGAGTTGATACATCTGTGTTGGTGCTGAGCTCTGAATGTGGACATGTTTACATCTTGAGTCACGTTGCCAGAAGGAGACCAAGAAGTGAATCTGGCATAAGCAGTTGGAAGCAGGTGAGTATTTAGGATGCTCTATCTGAACAACATTTAAATTTTATCCAAACTCCATTGAAGCTTTTTGTTTGTTTTAAAGTCTTACCTAGACTCTACACTGTTTATTAATGAGTAGGTGTCAGGGTTGGTGTGTGAGCAAAAGGTCTCTTCTTTGTGATCTTGAGATGATACAGAATAAGGATGCTAGAAGAAATTCAGTTTGAATTCCTGTTACGGAAGAAACAACAAGGACTCAGGGAAGGCCAAAACCAGGTTAAGGTTTTGCCCAACATCAGAGAGAGTAGGTGGTACAGTTGGGTTTGAGACTTAGGTCATGTGATTTTTCTCCTAAGTGCTTTTTTTGTTACTCTTTGCTGGCTTTTCTAGAATATATAGAATACAATGGGAACTTTATGTATAAAAATACGGGATAAATGATGTGCATAATCTGATGGAATAATTTGGAGAGATGAAGATACAGACACTTCCCAGCTTTTTGCCCTTTACATTTTGCTGTTTCGTTCATATGTTCATAAGTATATTTAAACCAGTCTTGAATATTTAGGTCATTTCTAGTCGTTTGCTCTTTTAAGTAGGAAAAGACAGTTGAAGGTAGCTGGACTGCCTAGGTTTAAATCCAAGGTTTACCATTTCTTACTTAGGGGACTTTTGATCACATTCTTAAACTCCGTGCCCCAGTTCCCTTATCTCCAAATTGGGGATGATAATGGTGCTTACCTCAGAGGTTTCCTGTGAGGGTTCCACGGGGATGGGAAGGGAAAGTATTTAGAACACGCTTTGGTGCCTGGCAAGTTCTATCTAGGAAGAGCACAGACTTTGGAGTCAGAACTTTTGGGTTCACAGTCCAGCCCCATCTCTTCCTAGTTGTTTGACCTTGGAATTACCTTACCTTCTCTGAGCTCAGATGATAATATCTACCTTCCAGGGTAGCTATGAGAATTAAGTAAGGTAAGACAAAATGCTTTCATAGTGCTTGACTTAAAATACGGACACAATACATGATAATTGTTTTTATTATTACCATCATAATCATTATAGTTATGAATTATGCTATAATGAACATCCATACACAGAAGCCTTTGTATGTCTTTATGAATGTTTCCTTAGGGTAAATTCTTAGAAGTGAAATTACTGTGCTTCCTCTTGATTTTCTACAATGTCTTTAATAAAGTTTTCTTTACATAAAAAAAATGACACTTTCATTGAGCTCATTGTAGGTACAATTTCCCAATCTAGGCCTAGTAGGTTATACTAGGCTGGATATTCCTTACCTGTCATAAGCTCATGATCTGGTATGAGAAATAAGAGAGAAAAGGTAACCATGATCAAGTATACAACGTGATGCATGTCTTTGAAAAAGAGCAGAGTCCTAGGGAAGCAGCAGTTGGAGGAGTTAATTTTGGCTAAGGGAAATCAAAGGCTTCACGAAAGAGATGACCGAAGTGGATATTGAGGATGCATGGTATTTTGATAGGTGGAGATAGGGAAGGTTTTTGTTGACATAGTGAGCCTCATAGGATTGTTTCTGTCTTTGGGGCCGTAGGGTTTAAGCATGTATGTGGACTAGCCATTGGTTTTGAAGACTTAAGAGACTAGTAAGGAGCTTATTTTCTCTCTACTTACTTTTCTCCACCTAGATTCTCTTCATCTTCCTTTTTAGTCTCCTTCAGGAGACAGACAATTTCTTTTGGATTTCCTAGATTCTCTTAGAAACCTGATACTACATCATGTGTTACTTAAGACTGATTCAGGCCAGAACACACACTCAACTCTTTAGTGCATCAAATTGGAACTCAGTTTCTAGGTTCTGTATGATTACTTTAATCTGACTTCTCTGAAGAAATGTTAATCTCTTTTACAGTATGATGGCAAGGCTTTGCAAGTATAGACATTTTAATGTAGGCACAATTCTTAAGTTAAAGCCTTTTTAGCTGTTACTTATTTTTCAGTGACAGTTATGACAAATGGCTGGCATAATTTATTTTTGCTTTGTAGATGGGGTATAACTGGAGATCTTCTGTATTGGCTATGCATTTTTTTATGAATTCATAAAATTTCAGTCGAGAACATTGGATTAGATGTTAAAGCATTTATGTTGACAAGCAAGAAGTAAATCGTATTCTGATCTGGTTTGTATAATAACGTGCAACCCAATTGACTAAGTTCATGTTGGTAATTTTGCATTGCTCTGAGACTCAAGTTACATATATAAGAGTTGACAGTCATTTCAACATGTGTTACACTTGAACTTCAGAAGGTAAAGGAGTTCTGCGACTTCATTTCTGTTCAAAAACAGTCAAAAATAGTGGAAGAAAAGGATCCTCCTATAATTCTCTGCCTCACACTGGTAAGTACACAGTCAAACCAAATCCACCATTAACCAATGCTGTGAGCTACTTAGGTTGCTTGTCTCCTTAAAGCTTTCATGTGACAAATTTATAATTTCATGTTATTTCTAGGTCAGCCGTTAGATTAATGTTTTATCTCCTGAGCAAAAGCACAGTGTTTCTTTGTAGACTTTGTTATCTTACTCAAACCGAAAATTGCAAAACAAAGAATTTTTTTGTTCTCACGTTCCTCAATGGAGAGCTGTTTATATAGAGGCTATCTTGTCGTTTATTTTATATTCTACTTTACTCTAAATTTTCTGCAGGTGGAAAAAGTATCCTCTTTAAGGCTTTCAAATCTTATTAATTAAAGCTAGTTGGTTGTCATTACTGATCATTTACTAGCTTTTATTTATTTTTGCTCTGTTAGAACCCAGCAGGAGGCCTCTTAATTGATCAGAATACATGCCTGTCCTGCTCACTAAAGCATACCTAGTGCCTAGCCACAGAAAAATCCTCAAAAAATATTGGTTGAATGAGTAAATGACTGTCTCTGACCTGGGAGGGTATAAGTCTAAAAAAGTACTTTGGAGTATGCAGATCTCTCCACCAGTCTGAGAGTTGGTAACTTTGAAAATTTTCTATTTGAACTAGTATGATTTTTCTTTTCTTTTTTCTTTTTTTGGGAGTACTGATATGTTATCAGTTCTTAAGTAGGCACGGGGACTCATATTAATTCTATTTTTGAAATAAATTACATTTTACAGACTTTATACCACTGTTTTCGTCTGTTTGCATGGATTGAAAATTTAGTTTGTCCTGTGACTCTCAGACTGTGGAAAATTTGATTTTCAATAGATCCCATGATACCATATGTATTATGATTGTTGTTTTTTTTCCTTTCCATAACTCCACCCTAAAATCCTATTGCATTTCAGTGTCTACATTAGCTTCATCATTAAAAACTCTTTAGGACAGCCAGTTCTAGCTGTTAGAGAGTTCCTGGAAAGACACATTATAAAAGGGATTGTCGTAAAGGATTTTGCACACCTCCTCACAGGAACAGTGGACCCTGCATTTGTGACCAAAGATGCAATAAGATAATCCGAGATGTGACCCCAGTGTCATAAAAGCAAAAATGCAACCATAAACCTATATTATTTTATCTTCGCTTTTATTTAATAAACATTTCAGGTATGTCAGATAAGAATCTTAAGTAGTCACTATGGTCAGAAGAATTTTTGGGTCATTGAGGAGGGAGAAAGACCCCATCTGAGTGGACTCAGGAAGGACCATGTGTGAAGTCCTCCACGTTCAGCAGACACACTGGAGCACGGCTATTATGGCAGCTGGGTAGTCTGGAATCCCATTTTTATCATTTGGATGCCCTGGTTTGGGATGGTAGAGCGGACCTGACAGACTGATTTTAAATCTGATCTCAGGTAGGTTGGTGATCTTGTTTGAAATACAGATAAAACTTAGAGTACTTAGAGAGATCATTATTTTTTTTTCTGTAACTCTTTTTAATTAAAACATTCTGACTCTTAGTTGGATTGGAGAGGTAGCAGACTGAAGAGGGATCGGTGCCTGAGTTCTCTAGTAAAAGCTTTGATTGCACTTACTCTGGGTGGTAGATTGAAAGGAGGTGCATTCTCTCAGTTGATGGTTAAGAGACTTGCCAAATGAGAGCTGCCCAACTGGTTACTGACTTTGGGTCTAATGCTCTTTCCTTCATTTCCTTATATTCTGCTATGAGCTAGCTGCTTGAATGGCCATCCATCACTACATAATTGGAAGATGTTAAAAATGAAACCTGAATTCAGAAGTAAAATTAGGGAAGAGGCAAAAGGTAAGGGCAGCCTCTGTGAAGCTCCATGAAACTGTGATTAGATTTGTTTGCTCTTTTAATCACAACCCCCTTAGATGGTCAGAAAGATGGACCAAAACCTCTTTAAAACGGAAGGTACCGGATCTTATAAAGAGGACGTCACTTACAGTCTCCGCCCCCCCCGCCATCAGTTTTATGCCAAGGAAAGATTGAGGATTCTGGATATTCGGAGAGAAAGCAGAGTGAGATATAATTGTGTGGTATTTAAGGAGGGCTGGTATTTAAGGAGGTATGAAAGGCAGGTCCTCAAAATACAGACCGGAGGAGGGAGGCTGTGACCAATATGGCAGTAGGCGGAGACCGTGGTTCCCGCACGGCGTGGCTCTGGCTTGGGAGCTGCTGCCGCTGGTCATGAAGTCAAAGGGCTTAAGTGATTATGGTGGTTGAAAGCATGTTGGGTTCAAGGATTTATAATATTCCTTAAAAGGACAATAAATTCAAGGTCAAAAAGAGAGTGCACTAGTGTGTGCCTAGATATTAGCGGTTCTTTAAATCTTTGCCCAAATGGTAATTTCTCTAAAATTTGAGACATAAACATTAGGTATTTGGGTGTCAGGCAAATATTTCAACAGTTTGAATGAATTGATTGCAACCTAGCCCTACTACTTACTAGCTGTGTAACCTTAGGCAATTACTTAAATTTTTCTGTGACTTAATTTTCTCATCTATAAAATGCAGTTGACAATGGCGCCTACCCCTTCGGGTTTTTGTGTGTGGGACGAGTTAACCTAAATCAAGTGCTTAGAATAGTGTCTGGCTGATAGTAATGCAGTACATGCGTTAAGGGTGACAGTGGTGGTGTTCGTGTTGTCCTTCCTCCTCCCTCTCCTCCTTCCTCCAGCATTTGTACAAGTGAGCCCTTTCTCCCAATTTAGTCATTCACTCCTTCAGAAGAACCAGTCTTCCAGATCTGTGTTTTATAACCCAAGATATTATGATACACTCATGGCCGTTCGGTATCAACCAGCTTTGTGCTTAGGTTATTCCCAACCAATCTCTTGAAGCAGGACTTCCAAGCTCGCCCTCAGTTCAGCAATGGTAATTATTTTTCCCGGGTTATCCCTGAGCTGATGTATTACTAGAAGCACTAGGAGGACCCTCTTAGAACATGTTTATCTGTGACAAGTTCCTTAAGAAATAGATTTTTAATAAATCATTATCACAACTCCATGGGGTGTTATAAACAACATTTGTGGGCGTTTTGTTTATATATAGTATTGTGTTAGAAGTTGTGGGGAAGAAGGCAAAAAGAAATTACAACTGAGTGGGGAGGATGTAACAAAGTGCCCACCGAAGACTAAGTACGGAAGACTAAGTAGCTTTAAGAAAGAACATGAGTGGGACACCTGGGTGGCTCAGTCGGTTAAGCGGCTGCCTTCGGCCCAGGTCATGATCCCAGGGTCCTGGGATCGAGTCCCACATCAGGCTCCTTGCTCAGCAGGGAACCTGCTTCTCCCTCTCTCTCCCTCTGCTTGTGCTCTCTCTGTCAAATAAATAAAAAACCTTAAAAAAAAAAAGAACATGAGTAAAGAGCCAAGGGAGGTGTGAGGATAAGGAGACAGAATGCCGGCCTCCAGGCCTGAGGGAAGAGTGCATAGAAGTATGAAAGGCAGGTCCTCAAAATACAGTTTGGTGTTGGGAAATAATTGAATAGCAAGTTGGTAAGCTAGAAAGAGAAACAATTATATGGAAAGAATGGGATTTGTTAACTGTGAGGTTGAACGTCTCCAGCACATCAAATTAACTTTATGTCTCGAGCATTGATTCTACCAACTCAATCTCAATAGGAAGCTAACTAACTGAAGAACATCATCAAGGCTCTGATTGCATGGTATGTATCAAAGCTGCTGGCCCCGGAAACCTCTGAAAAAAAGGGCAGGAACCAAGAGCTTCCGCATCAAGTCAGTCAAGTTTAGACAGACTTGGTTTTAAACTTAGCTACTTACTAGTTGTATTAGTGCACAAGTTAATTAACTCTCTGAACCTCAGTTGCCTCATCTGTAAAATGGTGATAATATGAAGGTGGCACCTTTGAAATTTTGAGGATTGAGATGGCTAGCTCGGGGTTGTGAGTTCGAGCCCCACGTTGAATGTAGAGATTAACCAAAAAATAATAATAATAATAAAAACTTAAAATAATTCAAACATGCAGTGTAAGGGAATACTTAGTGGTAATAGTATTAGCAATACAGTGTTTCAACCAGATAGAGGAACTTCAACTTTTTTCCCCATATTGAGATGCCATGTAAAATGTTAACTATTTAGTGCTCTACTTCTTAAGAGAAAGTTGGAAAAACACTGGTACACTTAGTTGTCACCTCACTACTGTGAAGTGAGTGCTTCTAATTAAGGTTTTGAGATCTCTAGCAATCCTTATATAAAAGGACTAAATTGTGAGCATACACATCAGGAGAGGACTTAAATTTGGTGTCTACTGTGTTCGTGTTTTGGTCCCAGTTACTGTATTTTAAGATTTTAAGAAGAGAAGCCAAAAGAGTAGGTCAATGAGAAAACTGAATAGGGCCTTAACCAAGTGCTTTAGTCATAAAGGTTTTCCTGCCCCAGGAACCTTACATCTCCTTTTCCTCCAAATCTGCCACTTAGTTTTATTTTTAAATGCTGACACAAATCCATTTCAATTTTCCATGCAGTATAATATGGTGGAAAGAATACAGACCAAACAAAACCCCAAGATGAATTTCCTCTGTGCTGTTTGCTAGCTTGTGTGATCTTGAGTAAATAATTTCATATTCTTGAGTCTCACTTTCTATAAGATGGGGCAAGTCAGGATGCTTACCCTAAGTATCTCCCAAGTATTTAGGAGTGAATAAAATACTCTATTTGAAAATCTTGTATAAACTCTGAAGTATGGTTCTCAAAGTGTGGCCGATGGGTACCTGGGGATCTCCAAGATTCTTTCAGGGAATGCATGAGATCGAAATTCTTCTCATAGTACGAAGATGTCCTTTGCCTTTTTCAGCGTGTTTCCACTGGTGGCGCAAAAGTGATGGATAAAATTGCTGGCACCTTAGCCTGAATTAAGTCAGTTGGCACCAAACTCTCCTAGAAATTGTATTCCACGTACTTGGAATAAGGCCCTGATGAAGCAGTAGCAACTGTTAAATTTATTCAGTCTTGACCTGAGTACACATCGTTTGAATAGTCTGTGTGATGAAAGGGGAAGTACACATTTGGTACTTCTCTGCCAACCAAAGTATGACGGTCTCAAAGATGAGTCCTTGTGACAGTGAGTTACAAGCTGAACTATTTGAACACTTCATGGAATGCCATTTTTACTTGACAGGATGATTAACAAACTAAGGTTATTCAGACTTGGGTAGTAAGCTGTTTTTTGGGAAAGTAAAGTGAGCTTGTCATTTTAAGGGAAACAAGGGACAGTGTATGTTGTCAATGATAAAATCCTTTCGAATGAAAATAAGAATTTGAGAAAACATGTATCCTCCACTGTAAACTTAACAGCTTCCTTAGTACTTAAAGACTTTTCCCAGTAAGGTTGCTGGTGGTACTAATGAATGTGATTTATTTATTTTTGTAATGAGATGTGTCCACATTTGGAAGGTCTCCAGAACCCAGTGAACTGTTTTCCAAATGACCAATACATGATGTCAAAAAAGCAAAAAAATCAGGCATCAAGATCCATTCAAAGTGCAAGACAGACCAGTGGATTTTCACGTAGCAGAGTATGAAAGTTTTTTGATATGGCTTCCAATGCCACATTTTAACTTAGCATGAAGAAACCACATCTTGTTGAGTTTTGGTATAGTATCAAAGAAGAATATCCATAATTATTGGAAAAGAACATTAAAATACTTCTCCCTTTCCAACTGCATATCTGCATGAGGCTGGATTTTCTTCACGGGCTTGAAGCAGAATATATCACAACAGACTGAATAAAGAAGCAGAAGAATCCAGGTGTCTTTTATTAAGCCAGAATTAAAGAGATTTGCAAAAATCTCTCAGTAATCTTTTTGCTTTGGAAAATGTAGTTTTTCACAAAACTACGCTATTTAGGTTAACATGTAATGGATTTATTATTTTAAGTGGATTAATAAAAATATTAAAGATTTTCCATCTTAATTTCTGATATAAACATTAACAGATGTAACCCATATAAACAGAAGCTCCCTTTGGGGTCCTCAATAATTTTTAAGAGTTTTTAAAGGGTCCTGACATCATGAAGTTTGAGAACTTCACTTCTGAAGTGATAAATATAAGCCCTAACGATTTTTATGGTTTACCAATGCATGATATTGCCATCTCGTGACAAAAATAGGGAAATGCAGGTATTTTTGAAAAGCTCAGCTGTCCGGTCCTTGCAGTGATTTCAAATGACTGCTTTTTTGGAAATTGATCAAAAGAAAAGACCTAAGTTCATATTTCCAAGGGATATGTCTTAAGATATGTGTGCCTGAAACACTTAATTGTCAGGAGATAAGGGAAGAACAGGTGATGAAGTGGTTATTTTTTAAAGGCCAGCGTTGGTCTTATGTTCTCATAGTAAGAACACATTTAGTTTTTGGTTTCAATATGTGCGTTTCCTAGTACACAGAGCCCCCTTGGATGTGATGTTATAGGCTGTAAAAGAGGTATTTACTATTTGCAAGGCTGATAAAAGCTTATGGTGGTATCATATACTTTGGTGGCATTTCCTTATCACCTGTAATTAGGGTTCAATTATTGATCAGGAATACAGACTCTAGTTATCATAGTCTTCTGAAGGGCAATGTGATCATTTTTGGTTTTTGTTTTCTGGGGTTTTTTTTTTGGTGAGGATTTTAGGCCCACACTCTGGTGACGAATTTGGATTTGTATCTGCCCTCAGATACTACAAGATCCTGTGCGATGGGTTCTGTGCAAACATGCAGAATAAGCAGTGTTCCTTACCTTCTAGTTCCCTGAGAACACAAATCCACAATGTAAATACACCCAAACATGTAGAAGGACATATAGACAAATAGAGCCTGAGCCCAGTGCTGGAAGATAGAGCTGCAAAACCAGGCTCGTGAATAATGGACATTTATGCTATGGAATAGCTTCAGTGGGTCTGTTTTTGCATCGATGAACTATGTGAAAAGGAAGGAACCTCACTTCATTTTCATTCAGTTAGAGGAAGGCCCACTGGCCAGTTTTTTTTTTTTTTTTACTCAATTCAGCTGATTGTTTTCAAAATAACCTGTTCTTTTCAAACAGTTGTGTGTGGTGGGACAGCTGTTCTCGGATGAAATGCCTGAGTCCTCCACTCTAACTACTGTACTAATTTTCTGCCTAGATTCACGATGTGCCCAATGACCCTGCTGATGAATATTTTAGACATCTGCATGAATAATCAGACTGCCCACAGGAGAGCCACTTGCTTGTTTGTGAGGCTGAAAATGCTAGCTGGATGATGCTGACCCTAGTTCTGTGCACCAGCGTGAAAGTAGTAAACACCTAAGTCAATTCTTAATCGGGATTGTCTCTGAGCATCCACGGGTGCTCTGAAACTGGTTGCCACATTTTACATGTAGGTAGATAGATGTGTGTGTGTGTTGGTGTTTTGGAGAAAACTCTAGAGCTTTTATCAGACTCTCCAAAGGGACTGTGACCCCATAAAGGCTAAGAAGCGCTGGATGCTGCTTTATAGTCTTCAGAGTGCTTCTACATACATTTTTATTTGATCCTCCCAATAGTTCTGAGAGAGACATGGCAGAGATTCTCTTTCTCTCTCCCTCTCCTCCCCTCCCTTTTACTGTAAAGAAGAGCAGGACTGGGAGCTGAAGTGGTTTTGAGTTTCATCCTGTAGGCACAGGGAGCTATTGAAGGTTTTAACTCAGGAAGTGATCCCGTCAGATTTGTTATTTACAGAGATTGCCCTGGTGACAGCATAGGGTATGTCTCAGAGGAGTGAGAAGCTAGTTAGGAGTTCCATTTGGAAGATCAGGTGAGGAAAGATGGTCGGAGTCCGTGGCAGTCAGACTGGGAAAGAGCCAGTGGATTTTCAAGAGTTGAAATTCTTTGGATTTGTTTACCAGTTGGTGTTGGAGGGAGGGTGGAGGAGGAAGATAAGGGAGAAAAAAGGAAGTTTTTGAAGATGACTTTCTGGCTTGGTTGACTAAGTGAATGGAGGCAGGGACATTATAAGCTTAGTTTTAGCCGTGTGGATTTTGAAGCAATATCATCATCCAGAGGGAAAGACCAGTAAGCAATCTGAAGTGTGTGCTGGTCCAGGACCAGGGCTTGGTGTACAGGATGAGAAGTGAAGAGGCGATGGGGTTCTGGGCAGGCCACCCCGGAGTGCACCACTTTGACGTGTGGATATTGGACAGTCGGGGGCCTGGGTGACCCAGAAGGAGCTTCTTGCTTCACTTTTAATTGCCTCTCAGAATTTCACAGAGGGCCCGGTGCAGGAAGAGAGCTGGGAGCCGAGATAACTACAGACTCTGGGCCAGGTGTGGGGAGCTGGGGGGTTGCTGCAGGCCTGTTTGTGCAAAGTCCTCTCCTGTCCCATTGTCTCTGTTCCAGTGAGGAGCTTTTGTATACCAGACAGTTGCTCTTTCCATCTTCCTATGAATTGCCTTCCTCCCCTTTGAGCCCCAGACCCCATCCCCCTTCCCCCTTGTCCTTAGCTCAGGATGGCTTCTAAGCCTCAATTGACTGGGAAGAAGTCTCATGTCTTTGGGGTTCCCTTAGGAATGAAATTAAATTTTTCTCCTATAAATCTGTTTTATGTCAACTTAATTATTAGGCCAGCCAAAAGAACCCAGAAGGGAGAAGTGTGCCTTCCCTACAAGGGCTCGTGTAGAACAGCGTGGAGATATCAACCAGTGTTCAGCTAGCTGGAGTGATGGTCTTAGGGAACTCAGGGAAATCCGAGGGTGGCCAAGGAACATCATTTATTAAAAAAATTCTCTCTATTCCTGAGTAGAGAAGTAGGGATCAAATATATCTCTTGACTTTCTTCACACTCAGATTACTCCCACTGTTTCAGGATGACCTTAAATCAGACGCCACTGTAATCTGCCTTCAAGTCAGTGGGGGCACCAGACCAAGGATCTCTGATCTCCCCCATTCTTTTTTTTTTTTTTTTTTTTTTTTTTTTTTTTAAAGATTTATTTATTTATTTATTTATTTGACAGAGAAAGACACAGCGAGAGAGGGAACACAAACGGGGAGTGGGAGAGGGAGAAGCAGGCTCCCCGCCGAGCAGGGAGCCCGATGCGGGACTCGATCCTGGGACTCCAGGATCATGACCTGAGCCGAAGGCAGTCGCTTAACTGACTGAGCCACCCAGGCGCCCTGATCTCCCCCATTCTTAGAAATGGGAGTTGATACTTTACCAAGCCTGTGTAAACACCAACCAAACGTTAAGTCCCTCTCCGCTGTCCCGGCCCCACCTCACGTCCACAGTTGGCTTCAAGAGAGTCTCATGTTTTCCTCCGTGATGCTACACAGCGTCCTCCCAAAGTATAGCATTCCTTTTGATGACTTAGCTAATACCCAGATCTCACAGTTCTCCTCCCTCAACTAAGATGACCTTCATCTTCATTCCACACAGCCGTGCATACACCTAATAGATCTGCTCCACTTTCAGCATTTCAAACTCTATTAGTCTCCTCTTTGAAGTCCCAACTTCTCCCTGCCCGCCTCCTGCTTTTCTCTTGAGCCTGCTCTTTTCTCTCTTCCTTGGTGCCATCCCTTGTTCTGTTCTTGTTTTCTGGTAGGGGGAGACGGGGAGAGAGGAGGCTGGTACTCCTTCAGATATCCTGCTTGTGTGCCCTGCTCGGAAGTAATAAGATGGCTCAGTCATGTGGATTTCCTCACTGTGTTCTTCAGTAATGTCCAGCCACATTCTTTCCCTATCATGGGTCTCTCCTCACCCCACCCCACCCCCGCCTGTTTTCGGGCAGCTGGGCATTGTTAGAAAACCTCACAAAAACTGGGGCAATTGGATCAATAAATGTATGTTGAATAAAGGAACCTATCAAATAATACTCCCCCTCCCCCCCATGGGGAAGCTGAGAACTGTGCTGAAGAAAAACGGATTAGTATTTCATTTCCGTTTCATCCTGTCATCTCCGCTAGCTTTGCCTACGTGAATATTTGTTATGTGTGTCAACAGGATAGCTCAGAAATCTGGGGTCTTCCTAATCTTGGCGTGCTTTTATGGGAAAACCAGCCTTTGCATCCCCAGGTTTTTCCTTACAGGCTACAGACGGGCTGAAAATCTTGGTGAGAATTTCCCCCAGATATTTATTTACCCTTTGCAGGTTAGGAACTGGACTATGCAAATGCCTTTTCTTCTAAGCTGTGAGTGATATTTATTTATTTTATTTTTGTCAGGTGGTTCCATGGTTCATGAATTCTTTATTGTAGTAGGAGTCATCAATTGGATGGAGAACTATTGAAATCCTAAATTTAGGACATTAGCTGGAATAACCTAAACAATGCGCTTACCTTTTGGGCCCTTAATTTAATTCAAAATTAAATGAGTCTTACGATGGTAAGCTTCACAGATACGCCTGCAGGGCTTTCGGGATGGAAATGTGAGTCTGTGTGTTGCAGGGGAGGCTCTTTTGTTTAGTTGAATGGGCTAGGAAATCTTTGCCTAAAAACACTCATTGTTTAGAGGGCATAAATAACTGAACATAATGTTAGTGCGAAGTTTCATTTGAGATTGAACCACTGACTCCCAAGAATGTAGCAAAGTGACTGGAAGTGCTGTGAACAGTGTCTTCTTTATTTCCTTTAAAATACGCATGGGGGCGCCTGGGTGGCTCAGTCGTTAAGTGTCTGCCTTCGGCTCAGGTCATGGTCCCAGGGTCCTGGGATCGAGCCCCACATCGGGCTCCCTGCTCCACGGAAGGCCTGCTTCTCCCTCTCCCACTCCCCCTGCTTCTGTTCCCTCTCTCGCTGTGTCTCTCTCTGTCAAATAAATAAATAAAATCTTTAAAAAAAAAAATAAAATAAAATACGCATGAAATTGTCTGAAAAGGAAACAAATCCCCAGAAGGAACCACAATGAACATCAGGCGTTGAGCCCATTGTCAAGTTTTTGGAAGGAGTTTTTATTCTTCCTTGTGGTTGAAACCAGACTAAGAGTTGCCCCTTAGGGGTGCCTGGGTGGCGCAGGCGGTTAAGCATCCCACTCTTGGTTTCAGCTCAGGTCATGATCTCAGGACCCTGATCTCAGTGTCCTGAGATCGAGCGCCGCATGGGGTTCTGCACTCAGGCTGGAATCTGCTGGAGATTATCTCCCCCTGCTGGTGCTCTCTTTCTAAAATAAGTAAATAATCTTAAAAAAGAGTTGCGCCTTCTTCAGCAACCCCCTCCCAATGTGACATGATCCTTACTCCTCCTCCAACCCCCCCCTCCCCAGCCATCTTCTACCTCTCTAGTCATGGATGGAATCCTGCTCTCCTTATACTGGCCTCTTTTCCCTTTTGTTCCTCTCCAGTGCTGCTAATTTCTTTCTTTGGTTTGGCAAATACCTGCTCCTTCTCTGATATACTTAATTTTTTTTTGTGGAGTGCAGTGGAGTAGATGGAGACTGTTCTTATTGAACAGAATCCTGGCTCCCACCCAGGTTCTGGCTTGGTCTGTGACCTTGGGTTGCTTGGAAGTCAAGCGCCAGGATTTGTGCCTGCTATCAATCATCCTTTGACCAGGGCGCCTGGGTGGCTCAGTTGGTTAAGCGACTGCTTTCGGCTCAGGTCATGATTCTGGAGTCCCTGGATCGAGTCCCGCATCGGGCTCCCTGTTCGGCGGGGAGCCTGCTTCTCCCTCTGACCCTCCCCCCTCTCATGTGCTCTCTGTCTCTCTCATTCTCTCTGTCTCAAATAAATAAATAAAATCTTAAAAAAAAAAAAAATCATCCTTTGACCCCCTTTCTTGTTGCTAGTGTAGGCTTTGTTTGTCTCCCCCAATAGGAAGCTCCACAAGGGCAGAGAAGGAAGAGTTGGGGTGATGGTGTATTCCTTTTCATTGACTCTCCAGCATTTTATGCAATTGCTAGCACACGGTAAGCATGGAAGAGATTTGTCAAATCATTAATGAGACTCAATTACTGGAAAGGGCTTTAAAGCAGACCCCAGGTGTGGTAAGAATTGAAGCCCAAGGTCAACAAACCAAGCTCAAGGATGTGAGAAAGGAACCAAACCACCTATTATAGATGCATAATGAAAACAAAAATCAACCACTCCGAAGCCAAGAAGTTGTAGGAATCTTCAGCAAAATCGTAAACAGATTTGCTTTATGAAACCAACTGTAAGCAAAGCTCTGCTTTGTAAACTCAATGAGATACATAAAGAGGGTGCATCTTGTAAATGAGACTTTTAGAACGGGTATAATGAAATGAAAACCATAATAAGTAAAATAAATCGTCATTGTAAATAATAAAAAGCAGATTTTACTTAGAAAACCCAGCCAGTGTTAGAGAATAAATTTCAGGAAAATGCCCAAAATGTAACAGAGAAGCCTAGAAGGACACAGATCCAGCCTAGGCATGAAATTATTGAGGAAGACCGAGCAAAACAAATGGACCAAATGTGATAATTATTGGAGGGACATTTTTTAGATCTAAGATTCCTGATCTTAGGTATTGATATGCCATACGACATTCCAGGCAGAGTTTCTAATTACAGGTCAACACAAAAAATATTCTGAGCTGTTTTTCTTTAACTTATTAAAAAGAAACCACAGCCCAAAATGGCATCACTTAGGTTACATAGTAAGTCTTGGTTTACTGACTTGGGGCCTTAACCTAACTATAGTTCCAACCTCCCAGAAATGTCACCTTTATCAGGCCACATGAGAATTTCCTGGGCAGCACTAGGAAATTTACTGATGGACCCCTTCAGTTCCACTTTGCCTAAAGCAATGGATTCTTTGCTAGTAATATCCTTCCCCCCACCCCCCCAACCCTCTCTGCCTTTAAAAACTTTACCTTTCTGTAGCCCTTTGGAGCTCCCCTCTACTTGCTAGACAGGATGTTGTCTGATCCATGAGTTGATTAATAAAAGCCAGTGAGATCTTTAAAATTTACGCGGTTGAATTTTTGTTATTTAACAAAGTGGAAAACTGGTAGGTAGTATAAAGGAAGTAAAAGTGCTAAATTATTAATTTTTCATTAAAGGGAGACTAATCTTTTGAGGTTGCGTTGAGAGTATATACATAGTGCTTTTAGATTTATTAAAAGTTTCAGTAGAAGAAACAGGATGCCTGTAAAAATCAGTACAGAAAACAGAATAAAAAACAATCCCATCTAGCTATAGATAAAGCAGTAGTTCCATATTTCTTTCCTTTGTCTGCAGACTCACATTTATCTCCTTTTCCAGAGAGATTAAATTTGGAAATGGCAATATCTATGTATTTCCAAATAATATGTAATTAATTTGACTCTTAAGAATCTTAAATATTCCTTTCAAACAACTTGTGTGACCTAGGCAAACAATGGAATCTAGCACTTAGATTAATATCATTTTGTCATTGCACAAGTGTCTGTCTGACCCACCTAGTAAGGCGCAAAGAAATATTTCTCGAAGGGTTGAATGAAGACCTATAAACATTAACTAAGTATATACTTGGAAAATGTAATTTCACCTACAGACAACAACTTTAGAAGTAATTGCACCGTTTCTCCCTTGTAACAAGAGAGGGAGATAACAAAAATGTACTGTGAAATCTGGACCAAACATCTGTCATGAAGGAAGACATGGAGGAAATGTTGAGATTAGCATGCAGTAATGAACATGTTGATAAGTGCTGGGGAAGGCAGAAATCAGAATTTAAATAAGTCCTAATTTTGGGGCTCTCAAAAGGTTAATTCAGATTGTTCTAGATGTCATCCTATCAGAGAGATTTGGCCAATCTGGTAGAAAATCAGAGGTCAACAGAAGTGATTAAGCAGCTAGAAAAATCAGCTCACAAAGAAGATCTTAGTATATAATTTTGAAAAAGAATTTGAATTTCTCTAAGCCCAGGGAAACCAGAAGGATAATTTAGAATGATTTGGAGAGCTGTGGAGCGGATGGCATAGAATTGAGTAGAAAAAATACTTATTGAGTGTAAGACAGTTCTTAATAGACAAATTAAACAACCATGGAGCATCCAAGGAAAGGACTAAAGATATTTTGATAAAATCTGACACCCCAAAGAAAGACAACAGCTATCGTTTATTGAGTACTCTACGTCCAACACTCTAGATGCATCATTTCATTTAATCTCCTCCGTAACCTATGAACAAGGTCCTAACGTCTTCATTTTACGAAGGAGGGTATGAAGGCTGGGTCACATGGCTGCTAAGCAGGGAGCTCTGTGGACCTGGCTGCAGAGCCCAGTTCTGATCACCATTCCATGTCTGCCTTCCAGGCGAGGCAGTTGGGTGAGAACAGGTATGTTGTGCAGAGATTTGACAGAGTCAACTAGCTAGTTTTCCATATGCTAAACCAAGTGATCCCAACAAGCCATTTCCCATTAAATTAATAATCTCTTCTGTATTCCAATCAAAGGTGCAGTTTTGTTCAGTCTTCTGGATGAGTGAATCCTTGCGGAAACAAGATTTGTATAGGAGAAGGCTTTCTTAATACCAGTGTAAAATAAGTAGGTATTGAGCCCCAGAGTAAACAGTGTCCAGCAAATGTCAGCCCTTCAGGAGGCTTTATAGGCCAGAAAATCGGCTGCAGAGTAGGGTATAGGGAATTGGCGGGAGAGACCTGTGTTGGAGTTCCTGGTCTACCTTTCATTGGCTTACACTTCTCAAGGGAGGAAAACTTTCCCTTTCTTCCCTTCTCCGTTCTTTGGCATAATAATGAAATTGACCTGAAACAGATTAGTGGGGGGACCAATTTTAATTTTGCATGTCTGGGAACTCAGGGAACTAGGACTCTCAAAGAAGTGACCAAGGCAGGCAGCTCTTTTATTCCTTTTAAATGAAGCAACAATGAACTTGTGAAAAATTGACAAGAGGTTTGGGCCTGGGGTAGTAAATTAGTGAAGTAACTGGGTTTATTTCTATAGCTTTCCCAGCCCTGAATTTACTATCTCTGGTGATAAGGATGTCTTTTTCCCTCCTGTACAGGGAGGGTACCTTTCATACAAGAGATTCATTCTCTGCTTTCAGGGGGACAGAGGAGGGTCAGAGTGTCCTTCGTGCACGGGCTGTTTAAGTAACTTTAATACAAAGTAATCAGTATGCCAGAGTGGCATATTTTGGGGCAGCCTGCCCTGAACCCCATCACTCCCCCTCTGAAACTTCCTGGAAGTTTCATATATTAGAAGCTAAGCCGATGGCTGTAGAGAGCAGAATCAGGTTAGCGGCTGAGTAGTAGAGTGCTTCATATGTCATTGAGCTTCTCTCTTCATCCTGGGAACAGTTGTGACTCATTTTAGGAGGCAGTGATCCAGGTAGGCTCTCAAAGTTAGGCCTATATTACATAAACACCCAGGTGTTTAATAAGAGGCATTTCTAGAGAAACAAAAGAAAAGCAGTGGGTGATGATTGGAGCAAACTATAAACCAGTTTAAGTTCTTTTTTTTTTTTTTTTAAGATTTTATTTATTTTTGCGAGAGTGGGGAGCAGAGGGAGAGGCAAACTCCCCGTTGAGCAGGCAGCCCGGTGTGGGACTCGACTCGATCCCAGGACCCCGGGATCATGACCTGAGCCGAAGGCAGATGCTTAACCGACTGAGCCACCCAGGCATCCTAAACCAGTTTAAGTTCTGAGGGTGTCCAATGGAGAAGGTTTGTGGATGTCAGGCTCAAAGCATCTTCAGATAGAGTGAGGGCAGGTGGTGGCAATCTGATGGATTTTCCTGGTTTGTAGTTTGAATGTCTCTGGTGATTTTTCTGAGTGCCGTGTACAACAACAGGCATGAAGACTGTCTATATATGAGCTGTTGTGGTGATTTTCATGAGTTCATATTAAGTTCAACTTCACCGTGCGTGGCTTCGGGGGAAAAAAAAAAGGCAGTTTTAATTTTCAGTGACTCCAAGTCAGAAGGGTGGGAGAAAAATTGGAAGCGTTTGTTTGGAGAGTTGCCACCGACATTGGACGAAACTAGAATTCAGGTTCTAGTTCAGCTTCTAGGTGGAAAACACAACCTGTAAGACAATGAACAGGATTAAAATCTGATATTCACAAAGGTGTGTTACAGATTTTTGCTTCATGCAGTTACCCCCATTTTTACCAGAGGTAAAATAAATTTGCAAAATAAGTCTAGTCTTAATAAACAGCAAGAGTAGAAATTGACCGGGCGCCTGGGTGGCTCAGTCAGTTAAGCGTCTGCCTTCGGCTCAGGTCAGGATCCCAGGGTCCTGGGATCGAGTCCTGCGTCGGGCTCCTTGCTCAGCGGGGAGCCTGCTTCTCCCTCTGCCTGCCATTCCCCCAGCTTGTGCTCTCCCTCTCTTTCTGACAAATAAATAAATAAAAATAATAAAATCTTAAAAGAGTAGTGATTGACCATATAGAATCTCTTAATCTGCTTTGTTGAAATCTTTATAAGGAATCTCTGATTGAGCTTTTAAAAGCCTCTTAAGCCTAGGAGCCAAATCAAATTCGAGACATCACACTTCACCTGCAATGCTTACATATTCAAGTTAATTCTTTTTCTCAAGGTCTCCATTATATCTTGAGGTTCTTATGCCTGCCAGGAAGTGACCATCATTCCTCACCTGGTAATGCTGCTGGGAACCCTGTATGTAAGGTACCAGGCCTGTTTCTCCACGGGGCTTTTTTGGCTCCGTTAAGTCAACCTTAGTTCCTTTAAAACTGTCTGGTCATAGGGCGCCTGGGTGGCTCAGTCGTTGGGCGTCTGCCTTTGGCTCACGTCATGATCCCAGGGTTCTGGGATCGAGTCCCGCATCGGGCTCCTTGCTCGGCGGGAAGCCTGCTTCTCCCTCTCCCACTCCCCCTGCTTGTGCTCCTGCTCTAGCTATCTCTCTGTCAAATAAATAAATTAAAAAAAAAAAAAAACTGTCTGGTCATATCTGAGTCTTTGTACATCTCTACAGTATGACATTTCAGTCAAAGCCTTGGTAATACAAGCAGTGTTTCCAATTGTATCCTGTTACAAAGAGAACAGATTCTTAGTTAACTTATGTAAATACCTGTATTGCCATGAAAATTAGAATACTCACTGCGAGTTTCTGAATTCTAGAGGGATCACGTAGAGAGAAAAAGATAAAGGCTTTGCCTTTGTTCACAAAGGCATATTTTATCAAATTGCTCTAAGTCATAGGTAGCTTAAGAGAAAAGAGGAGAAAAGGCTTCCTTAAATCTGGAAAAATACTTTAAAAAATCGATGTTTTTAAAAAATCAAAAAATTATAATCATCCTTCATTTATTCAGTTCCATGTAATTAATATTTGTTTTGATTAGTTTTTCCATTAGTTCAGAAAATTCTTACCCTGTTCAGTGGGGGGTTTTTTGTTTGTTTTTGAATTTAAAATTATTAGGAACCTGTATTCTATAGTATTTTCCATGAGTCTCGTGGAAGACTAAGCACTTTTGCAAACACTCTTGCAGAAGCATCAGAGGAGAATAATAACCCTTTATGAGTGACAAAAATCTTAAAAATGGCCATGATTAAGGATCTGATGGGAGTTCATTACAATGCAGTTAACAAGGAAATTTGTTTATTTCTGCGACACATAACATTTTGAGATAATAACTAGAATTGTGACTGATAACATAACCAGGACATATTTAAGATTTCTAGGAATTCCATACAATTTGTAGAACACTTACAACATATACCTCAATACAACATGAAGAAGGCTTAGTATTACCTTTCATCTGACAATATCTTCCATGTAATTGAACTCCTCAAAGAAGCCTAATTAGTTTAACATCTTTTTTTTAAGGGGAGAGAACACATCTTTTCAAATATTCCAGGGACCCTCTGGAACATCCCAAAGTTAGTTTAAGGTCAAAAAGACTTATTTAGAATTTGGTTTTGGGAACTTAGTCAAAACCATCAAAGAGGTTTTAAAATACTTGGTCAAATAGGATCATAGGTCACTGTGAAACAATACCTGGTTATCTCTTTAGCCACAGTGATAGAGACTTTGCAGGCAAATAAAGGTAAATAGTTGTTTAAAAAAAAAACAGAATAAACAAACTTTGCACTTTTATTTTTTTAAAAGATTTTATTTATTTATTTGAGAGAGAGAGTGAGAGAGAGAAAGAGCACAAGAGGGGGGAGCGGGAGAGGGAGAAGCAGACTCCCTGCTGAGCAGGTAGCCTGATGCGGGACTCCATCCCGGGACTCCAGGATCATGACCTGAGCCGAAGGCAGTCACTTAACCAACTGAGCCACCCAGGCGCCCAAACTTTGCACTTTTAATAAAGAAGACTCAGTTGTTGTTTTTTTTCTTAGGTAATCAAAGACCTGATAAAGATGGAGGGAATCATTTTGACAAAACATAAATTCTTTGTTTTATAGGCAGGTTACTTTAAAAGGTAAAGAAAAACCTTTTATAATCTCTTATCAAGAGCAGACCAATGGTTCAAGAAAATTTTGTCCTAAATTTTAACAGAAAACCACATTCTAATTTTACACCAGCTTATTTTTGATATTAAAATTCATTTAACTTAATTAGATTTATTCTAATCTTAGCTAGCTTGACTACACATTAAAATTCCTTTCCAAAGATTCCTTTTCCATAAACCTACAACTTTATTTTTTACATTCAGATTTTGTCCTGTGTTTTTTTTTTTCTCTTTCCCATTTTGAAATAACTTGCCTCTCTTCAGGGCAAAATACTCCCCCCCCCAAAATGCATTCTCATTTCTCATTCCTTTTTCCCCCCCCACTAAAAACCTACATCTTGCTTTCCTTGTATTTGGAGTTGTTTCCCTTATTTCTTATTGCTTTAATTCCATATATTAGAATTTTTAACCCTTAAGAACCTTAAATTTTAGTGAAAATAATGAAGTAAACGATTATGAACTGTCTTTTATGTTAGCATTCTGTGGCTTGGCAAATTTAGCAATCCTTTTTGTAAAATAAGTCGGTCCTCTAGACTCCCTGGGAATAATAATAGCTTACCTCACGGGGTAGAAAATTTGATGCTATGCGTATGTAAGGATAGCATGTGTGTATGCAAATAACATTGTATGCATATAAAGATGGCGCATAGATAGGATAGAATGTATATAATAACAGCGCAGTGTATGTATGTAAAATGATTAGCTCGGTGCCCACACAGAATGCCTGTTCAATTAATACTTGCTGGCATTATTATTCATTGTTCAGATGCAGTCCTCAAGTAAATATTTTAGGAAGTATAGCCAAGTGATACTGTAGTGTGGTAAGTTTTAAAAAAAGATTTTAATTTTATGCATTCCTCAAAGCTGATGCATTTAATAATAAAATTTCACCCTCCGTGTCCCCTTTTCACAATTTGGGAATTTACAGAATGCTCTGGTGTTTTAAAGGAAGGAGTTTGTTCACTGAAAACACAGCTTATGACAAATGCAGTGGTTGCCAAGTTCTAATACGTTAGCAGGCAGAAGCATGCTTTTAATATTCATCATCTTTAAGTGCTACCAACTGACATTCAGCACTAAATGTGCAGATATGGGTGCTGAGCAAAACAGAGCTAGGAAGAGGACTTGCTAATTTGTATTCTAGATGGAAATCTTAAATTAGTTTCCAAGATTTTTAAATGGATTTTTAAATGCTGAGCACATAGGATATTGAGTTCATATTAATATTTATAAGGTTTGAGAAGATATTTAGTGAAATATTTGTATAATTTAATTTTGGTCATAATCAAGTAGGAAACCATAACAAGAAGGACATTGTGCTTTACTTTGGTGACTGTTTCGTGGCCCGTAGTCAGGAATATCCTTCTGTAAGAGCCCCAGACAACATAAACTGAAGAAGTGCTTCTTTATTATAAGCCAGAAGTCATAGGTTATTTGTGTATAAATTCCTTGGTTGGGATAGTTTCAGGCTAATTTCATTTATGTTAATTAATTTAGAAATAAGTATTGATAATGACCTTTTAAAAGCATTTATTGACAGTTTTGCAGAACTCTGTAATCTAGCAGCTTTTACATTCTTTATTATACAAAACAGCTCTGTTGGTTCACAGAAAACCTGCTTCCTGTAGTTTTGCTTAGGGCTAATTGAGTTTAATGTAGTTTTGTGTGAAGAAGGTATTGACTTGTGCATAGTATTTAATTTGTGTAAATATGTGTGTATGCAATGTTTTGCCCCTCTGAGTTTTATTTTAAATGTAACCCTTAAAACTGGGATAATAGAAATTCTTAGCTTAGGCCTGCTAGCAATTGCAGGTGCCAATGGTTTAAACTGCTGTAGAAATACAATTATGAGCAGCCAAGAGCAAATCTTGTTTTAAGGTCCATGTGTAATGAATGCCTGTTAGTATCATAGAATACAATTAAAAAGAGGTTTACCTCTCCTAAGCTGTGATTGGTTCTTTCTGATGGAAGTGTGGAGTCCCATGAGTAGAATGTGTATTCAGCTCTCGGTGATTTAGACACCAGTGAGCCTGGCATACTGCAGGCTTGGATAAATTCAGGGCAGTTATAGTCAAGCAGAGATGGGAAAAGACTGAAAGATTAATGAGGGAGCTTAAAACAAAGCTCCAGAAATGAGAGCAATGCACTGCTTGGTCTTATGTAATTGTGCCGAATAGAAGTCAGTCTTGGCTGCTGTTGTTTAAAAATTTTAGGAGGTTGGCAGGAAATGTTTGTTTGTTATAAAAATTGGTTCTAGAGAATGCTCATGAAAACCTGGGACAAAAAATCTAATTCTCACTTGCTTGTGTCTTCCTTCAGAGACACACCCTTCTGTTCATCCTCCTTTGATTCCAATTTGACCATCCCACCTGTGTCCACCCCCTGCCCCCCCTTCTTTTGGGCCCAGGACCCTTAAGGAGAACTCTGATCTGATCTGAGGCTGCCTCCCATCAAGAGATGCGCCTCTGAGATGTGTTCCTGGAAGTGACCCTCCTTCGCCCCAAGGCCATATAGGGGCGCGAGAGACCTCCGAAGGTCATCCCAGTTACCACTGGTTACCTGTGGCTGTTGTGAGCACCAGCAACTGTGTTCTTTCTAGTGGGTGGTTGTAGATAGCAGTTCTGCAGCAGTTCTTCCTGTAGATCTTAACTTAAGGGATCCTAATGGCCTTAAAATGCTATTTTACCTTTGAAAATCCTTTTAATAGGTGCCGTAACGAACCTTCCATTTAAGTGATGGACACAGTTGAGCGGTGCAGTGAAGCTGGCCATACTGTTAATGTGAGGCTGGGCACTTAGAGGGAAGAAAAGCAGCTCATAAATAACGTGGTGCAGGTGAATCGCTTCTGAAATTTAAAGCTTGCCAATACCAGTGACGAAAAGCTGCCTCGAAAGAGAAATTGCCAACTCACGAGCAAATTCTTTAGCTTCAATCTAATCACACCGGGCCTTTTAACTCCGCTTTCTGTTTCCTCTTCAAGGAGTTTGGCGCCACCTACAGGAAGTAGGAAGCACAGAACCCTGCCCTGCGTCTCCATAGCACCTGGGCTTTCCCATTGGTCATCCCTCGTCTTTACTTTTTATAAATTCGATCACTTGGTTGTCGTATAGTATTTATCAGCCTTCCTCTTGGCCATGAAATGAAGCTAAGCTCTGTGGGGAGAAAGGTTACATCTGTACTAGCTGTTTGGCAGGAAATCCTCACCCTTCACTGCTTTGTAAGGTGTCTGGGTATTTCTGCTGCCGTGAATGTTCTCCACGGACACACCGGCCCGAGAACAGTTACGCATTGAGGCCCTAAGTCTGTAAAGGTACCACTGATCCTTCACTGCTTTGCCTTCTTTTGTTTCTTGTAGAGAACCCTCGTGGCTTCCAAATCACCATGCCTATTGTTGATGTTGTTCATTTGTTTTGTTTTTATTGGCCATATTTGGAGAGAAATGTTAGGAAGTTTAAAAACTCACACAGAGGCAGAGAAAGTTTAGGGTGCGTGATTCAGTTCGGAGAAGCCTGAGGGGAGACACGTGATGACTTGCAGAGGTGCATTAAGGAGGACCAATTATTTTCATTCATCAGCTCAGAACTATATCACTGAATTAAGTTCTTCATTGTTTCAAACTAGAATGAATCGGCTTGAAAGGCGTTAAGAACAATGTGGAGCTTTTCTCTTTGCCGAGTGAACTGACTGCCGCTCTTTTTTTTTTTTCTCCCCGGTGACATCTCGAATCCCAACCTTCTGAGCTCCATGTTTGTGCGTTCTGCTCAGTTCTTTGCATGGCTCCCCACTTGCTGTTCTGGAACGCCAACTCCCATATCCCAGCCCAAAACCCATGGTGGCCTCATGGATTCTCTTCCCTTCAAAAAGCAACAAAACCCACTCCATGTAACTAGTCCTTCAGTGGGTCTGTGTTTTTGTCGCCCTCTTCCCCTCTCCCCATCTTATTCTGGGCTAATGATGCTGTAATTCATCCCCTTTCCTAGCAAATAACTTACCTTCGAAACCTCTGTGCTACCAGAGCCCACACCTGTCAAGTCCCATTGCTTTTCCTCTAGAATGTTGCTTGAATCTCCCTGTTTGGAAGTGGAATCCATGCTTTGTTCTTCTCGCCATAATTTTGTCTTCCAGAATTTCCCGTAACTTGGCCACTCCCAAGTCACGTACCTTCTTCAGAAGTTCTTATTAGTTGACTTCCAGTAGATCTGGGAAATGGGCTAGAAAGAACAAACTAGTTGAGGGAAATTTTACCACCTCATTCACCAACCCATCCCACTCCCCAGGAAAATTATGCTATGGATTCTCAAGACTTGTCTGTTTTTGGACATTTGTGCTAGTGTTTTGATTTAAACATCAAAGAGCCTTTTTTTAAAAAAAGATTTATTTATTTGACAGAGACACAGCAAGAGAAGGAACACAAGCAGGGGGAGTGGGGGAGGGAGAAGCAGGCTTCCCACCAAGCAGGGAGCCCGACGCGGAGCTCGATCCCAGGACCCTGGGACCATGACCTGAGCCGAAGGCAGACGCTTAACGACTGAGCCACCCAGGCGCCCCTCAAAGAGTCTTTAGAACGAGAAATATATTAGTGGTTTGGGAAATGTCACAAATAGGTGCTGGAAGTTTGCCAATATAGCACTTCATATATTTCTACCAAATGGTCGATTAAAAGTTGCTCAGAACATAGAGTGCATTTTTCCACATGGCCAATAAGCACATGAAAAGATGCTCAGGTTCATTAGTGACTAGAGAAATTCAAATCAAAACCACAGTGAGCTACTACTTCACATTCACTGGAATGACTAAAGTAAAGAACAGTTATTAATAAGTGTTGGCAAAGATGTGGAGAAGTTAGAACCTTTGTCCATTGCTTGTGGTAACGTAAAGTAGTCCAACCAGTAATGTAAAATGATGCAGCTTGGCACTTTCTCCAAAAGTTAAACATAGTTGGATATGATCCAGCAGTTCCACTCCTGGCTATATACCCAAGAGAATGAGAGCCACGCACAAACATGTACGTGAATGTTTATAGCAGTGTTATTCTAGATGTGCACCAGCTGATAAATAATGTGGTATATCCATACAATAAAATACTATTCATCACCAAAAAATAATGAGGTATTGATACATGCAGTAACATAGATTACTGTTGAAAACATGCTACATGAAAGCAGCCCAAGGGCCACATATTAGATGATTCCATTTATATGGTATGTCCTGAATAGGCAAATCTAGAGGGACAGAAAGTAGATGGGGGGTCTGCCAGGAGCTCAGGGAGGAGGAGAACAGCAATGGCTATTAATGGGTATGAAATTACTTTTGGAATGAAGACAATGTTCTGAAATTAGATAGTGGTGATAGTTGTATGATTCCACGAATATACTAAAAAAAATTGAATTGCACGCTTTAAAATGGGTGAATTGCATGATATGTGAATTATCTCATTAAAACTATTGCATATGCGCACTACACACACACACACACACACACAGTGGGATCATCAGGAGCTGCACATTCTTAGAATTTGTGACTGATTCGTCTTCGCATCTTCCAAAGTACTAAGCACAATACACTGCATTTGGAAGCCCTTGATAAATGGTTAAAGAAATGAGTGCGTGACTGATCAAACACTCATGAGTGGTCTCCTTAGAATGTATGGAAGAATTTTTTTGGCAAGTGCTGTAGGAGAGAGGTAAAGAACAAAGACTGAAAACTGAACCTTCTGTTCACTCAGGCTGACAGTTCAGCTGCACTGTCACTGATCGGATATCAGAGTGATAGAATCTTGCCGTGCTTTGGCGTCAGCTAGATGGTGTATTTCTTTTTTGAGTGATAGGTTGGCAAAATATACTTTAGCAACTGTATGTTATGTGGATGATGCATGATGCTAATACTCTGTTGTGACCTTTATTTTTATGAGCTGTGAGAATTAAGAACCTACCAGTTTTAGTTTAATTAAGCAGTAAGCCACAGCAGATGGTGCATTTGTGGGTGATGATTGCATTCCTCCGGTTACCTCAAGCAGTGCTCTAACCCTATGGAATGCTTTGCCTGGAGTGTCACACCACTGTTGCAAAATTACTAGGAAGACAAGCACGTGGTGCTAATGTAGGCAGGAAGTCTTGGAGGACAATTTACAATAGGCCCTGAATACCACAGGAAGTTCTAGTAGTTAGCCGCTATTGGAGCTAGGGCATTAGAAAGAAGAATCCATGACGTTATGGTTGTAGGAGTTTACCGCCCATCTTCACTCTCCAACATTTGCAAGTAGAGCACATGGAGATTTTTATTGCCCTGCTATTCTTTTGTGTAATCTGGGTCAAACATTAAGCATGCATTGGAATATGATTTGCATGTTTTAAAGTGCTCGGAGAAGAATAGGTAAATGGAGAAGCATGGAATTTATGGCAGATTGTTTTATTATGTTTGCTTTTAGTCACTACGGAGAGCCTAGAGAGTGTCCTACCGTAGGCATTTTTCCCCAAGTACTATGCGCTTACTGCTAGCATATTGACTCCAGAGGATGTTAAAAACATATATAAGCAGAGAGAATACGGAATTAATCCAGTGTTTCTCACTGATCATCACACAGCTCTTCAGGGAGAAAACCCAAATTGTGAAGTTGAATTGCCTTCTCTCATTGTTAAGGGAGAGACTATTTGTCTAGCCCAGATCTTTTCCCTTTGCTCCTCTTTGAAAAACTGAATTACTTGGAAGCTGGCATAAAACTTGTAATTACACAATATTTTAGGTCCTAAGATAATATGCCCCGATTTTTCTCATTAATGCAAGATATGAAATCATCAAAATGAAATACATTCACTTACTGGCCATAATGTTGTTAAAAGTATGAACTATGTGGGTATTTTAAAATACTGCTTTAGATAGGAAGAATCCATTTGTCTCATCTCCTTGCTACAAAGACTAGATTTGGAATTCTAGTTAAATCATGAACCTCAAAAATAATATTTTAACAAGAGAATGTAATTTCTCTTTCGGAAGGCCCATAGTTTATGTCAAGTTTTTTTCTAAATTATATAAAGAAACGATTTCTTCTGATTTTTAAGCGTGTTGTCATCATGAAACCCCTAACTCCATCATCCTTTCAGATGTTCTGCCTGGGGAAGATACAAACGCTAATTTTGCAATTCTTCTTGTAGGAAATACAGATTATTAACCTTTCAGTTAATATTCACCAGTGCATAATATAGGGAAATATCTATAAACATTTACCTGCATAGGAAATCTAACATAATAACTGATTGTAGCCTATAAATTATTAATGACTTTGACAGGAGAAATTGCAGATTATTTTTATATGGAAACCTACTTTTATTGCAAGATCATTGGTATTTTGTTTCTTTACAGAACTTGACATTCATTTAATTAAAATTTAGAAAAGAACTAGATTTTTTTCCCATTTATTCAGTATATAGGTAACTTGCCATTTCTTTGGTAGCTCTGTTTAATAAAAACATTCTATGGTGGGGCGCCTGGGTGGCTCAGTCGTTAAGCGTCTGCCTTCAGCTCAGGTGATGATCCCAGGGTCCTGGGATCAATCCCCGCATTGGGCTCCCTGTTCAGCGGGAAGCCTGCTTCTCCCTCTCCCACTCCCACTCCCCCTGCTTGTGTTCCCTCTCTTGCTGTGTCTCTGTCAGATAAGTAAATAAAATCTTAAAAAAAAAATTCTATGGGACCCCCAAATGAAACCTCAACAGGAAGATAGACTTGTGCCTGATGATTTTAGGGATGTTAGAATTATTGATTGTAGTTCTCGCAAATTGGTAATGTGTTAATTCCCTATCATCGGATTGTGTATCTGATGCTAAAACTTTCCTTTTACGACGATGCTGAGTACTTGGCATTTTTTGTTTTAGAGGAAGTAATGGAATCTGTCAAGATGTGCATGCACCAGTAATTGACAATCTACACTTGCAGCCTCAATCTCTCCTGATCCTTCTAGCCCTTTTGTTACAAGCATAGGAATTAGAATCAGGGTGACTTGCCTTTACTTCCTGACTGCTACTTATTACCTTTGTGACTGTATCATTTAGGAATTTCCTTTTGACTCTCAAAGAGACCCCCCAGTAGTGGTTTAAACACTAGTTTATTTTGTCACCTACAAGAGGTCCTAGAGACGGGCAGACAATTCAGAGCCTTCATCCAGATCTTCAGGAACTCAGCCTCCATCTTTCTTTCTGCTTCGCCTTCCCCAGTTTGTGACTTGTACCCCGGAGGTCAGAGTCCAAGGTGATTGCTGGAGCTGCCCCTTGGACACCAGGAAAGACAAGAGCTCCTCCCAGCAGAACCAGTTGTTTTTGTTTGTTTTTTAGTTTGTTTTTCCCCTCATCCACACAACACTTCCACTTACAGCACATGACCTAGATGTGAGGGAGGGAGGTAAGAAGTGTTATCCTTACCACGGACACCTAAAAAAGAAGGGTTCTGTTACCAAGGGTAAAGGGAAGAATGAATATTTGCTAAGCAATTAGCATTTTCTTGGGCAATTTAATACCATTGAGCCTCAGCTTCCTTGTCCTTAAAAATGCTTGTAAAAATAGGATCTAATCCATAGATCTTACTGTTTTGAGTATCAAGTGAGCTTATATATCTAATGCATTTAGCACTGTGCCTAGCATATAATAAGCGATAAATGTTAACTATGCTTTCTAGCTACTTCCTTGAATATCTGTAGGTCGATATCCTATAGATACCTAAAGCTTAAAATGTTCAAGTGCGTTACAGATCTTTATTGCATTCCCTAGCTCACCATCTGCCTATTCTTCTAGGCTAGAAACTTCAGAGCAATCTCTAAATAGCTCTTTGTTATTGTCTGTACCCAACAAACACCAAGTGGAATTCTACCTGGAAAATCATGGATTTCTCCACCTTGTTGCTCCATGTCCATTGCCACTCTTTGAATTCAAGCTGTCTTGATCCCTTGCCTTCAATAGGTCTTTGCGATCCACCTGATTGCACCCAAACTCCCTAGAATAGTATTCAAGTGTTCCTATAGTCTGACTGCAGTAGTCAGAGTTTATCTTCATTCAACCACATCTCCCTTCTCTCCACACATTTCTTGTTCCTTGACTTCATTGAAAACCCCAAATAGGACATTGTGATTATAGTTTCATCTTCGGGATAAATGTTGAAGAAGTCTCAAGTTGAAACATGAGGAAACTAATAAGCATAGAGGTATTTCAGTCTGTAATCTTAAATATCAAGGTGTGATTTCTGGAAACTTCTGTGTGACTTGGTTTATGGAGCCATCAGATAGGTAGGTATACCAGCACTCCTTATCATAGCTGGGTATCTAAGTGTATAAATGTGAAAGAACAAAGGGCTCTTCAGTGAAAGGAATGGGTGTGGGATGAGGGTTGGAGTTGAGGTCTCGCTAATGGATGGGTTAGTGTGTTTGGCAATTCTCAAAGTACAGGTGTAGATCTAGAAACTCATTATTTTTATTTTGCTGGACAATAGCATTAGTTTATGTACTTAATGTGGATGTTACAAATGCATTTTGCTTTCAAACTGAAGAAGTAGAGGAGCCTAGCTTTATTTGTGGGAGTGTGTGTGTATGGAGTGCGTAATGGGATGTGTAATATAATTTCAAAGCCCTCTGATGCAATATTTTGAAACCAAGTTTGTAGTACAATTAAAACATATCTTTGGTCATAGATTACTTGGCCTTTTGCCATTTTCATAGGCAATGTCCTACTTAAATAGCCTGGATTGGCTGAGAAAAATAATTACTGCTATGAAATAATTTTGCAATTACCGCTGTAATTAAGGGCAGTTTGTTAATGAAAATGCTTGGTGAATAATGACCGCAGGGCACTCCATCTTGCAGCTTCATGCCAGATGATTGGTTCGCGTTGTGGAGGTAGTTAGGGAATTAGTGACACAGCTGTCATGGTTACAGGATGGATGTAAATATCCTTTGCAGTTGATGATGAAGAATAGTCATTAGCCTCCTGCCCCTTGGGAACTGGTCAGAAGAACAAAAATAAACTTAACACATGATGGTGAAAGCCATTCCTTATGGCTCCTTTTCTTCAGTTTGAACAATTAACATTCTAATAGAAGCTGCAGAGAGCATGTGGATGAGCCCTCTCCACTTCACGGGCGTGTTAGTGTGATAAATGTTCCTCCCGCTAGGGCATTGGTTGTTCACAGTTTATATCCATTCTTATTAGCTTATGGGCCAGGTAAAAACTGCTCTTTGGAGACCCATAGGCCCCATTAAATTTTTCTTGTTCATCTCCAGGTGTTGTGTATTCACTTGGACCCTTTGAAGACGGCCCGCGGATGGACTTTTGTGTGCTGTCTGCTTGGCTGCGGGGGCAATTGAAGATCAATTTTCTGTGGTTGGGCTTATTTGCCTCTGTAAAGTATATATTGTTACGAAGATGACCTGGACGCTTATTTGATCTTGCTCTGTAGTTTGAAAAAGTCATTGTTGAAGGTTGAGCATCTTTTTTTTCCCCCTTCTTAAAGTAAGACATCCCAGGTGTTTAAGTGGGCTTCGTATTTATATTCATTCCACTTCCTTGGTGTTTTGATGTTGTTTTTCATTGTAAATTTGCTTAAGCAATCTTTTGTAGAGTAATTTCATAACATGCACACACTGTGGTTTTACATTGAGGTGCTCGTGATCTGCAACTCATTAACTTCGCTGTCTGGGAAGTTAGGATAGCATGTGGCATTTTCTCTCTCTTTCTCTTGCCATATCGTCAGTTTTGTTCTCATAAATGACGTTAGTAGAACACTTCCAAGAATTCTGTCCATGTCCAGTGTGGCTTCTCTCCATGTCCCATATGCTAAATCTTCTCCTCAGGGCCCGAAGGATAGATATTGGAGTTTGTGTCATTACATCAGTGTCAACCCAGTATCCTCACTAAAGGGACATAACAGTTTTCTGGGTTTCAGCTCAAAATGGCCGCTCATGGTGGCACCATCCACTTTCAGGTGAGTTTGTTGTTCTGTGCGTCTGGGTAAGACCCACTGCATTTGCTTAATGCTCCTCTTGATGCCTGTGTCTCTTGGCTTTAGCAAGAGGAGGTGCCAGATGGAAGGGATGGGCATTCTGTCTCAGAACTAGGACACATGGTGGTCCAAACCTCTGCCTCTTCCTTCTCCCTTCCTTGGCTGTCAGAATGAAAAGCATCAACAAGCTCAGGTGTGAACAAGAGCCTTGTTCTGATGTTGAGGTGCCTCCTTTGTCTTTGGAGTCATTGACTCTCCCAAGAGGAGCTCCCTTTCTCATTACCCAGAGATAAGTCACTGTGGAGATTGTTCTAGCGAACCTAATTGTGAGCAGACATTCAAGGATACAAGTTAGCTTGCTGGTCTTAATTGGGTAGAGGTGAGTCCCTAAAGGCCAAATCACTTGGAAAACCTCACATGTTGAACATTTATATGTCTGTCTATCTCAGTCCCAGTAAATGACAGTTTCCCTTTGGAAGATTGAGGTTATTCTCGGGCATGGCTTGGCAAAATTATTTGGGTTCTGGTGGGATGTGACTTTCCAGGCTTTCTCTTCATGGAATGCCTAAGTGCAGGAGGACCTTCTGATGGCTTTGCATTAAATCAACATTGGGAAGCAGGTAAAGAGACATATGCTAGAAAACATCCTCCCAACCTAATGAAAATTGCATGGCATTGTATTATTACTATTCTGTTTTTAGCTGGAATGCAGGCTTTTATGATAGGTCAAGATAAGTACAATAGGAAAGAAAAAAAGCCATTGTCTTTAATTGGTGTGGCTCAAGGTAAGGGGAGAGGTGACACACTACAGCATTTAGACATTCAGTGCGTGTTCCATTTTTGTTTGATGGCATTTTGATTGATTATTTATTCTTTTGGCTAAACATAGGAGACTTGAGTTTAATTGAATTTCCAAGCCACTCTCCAGGCCCTGTCTCATAAAGTGTATTCAAAAATGTACTGCAGATTCTAAAGAGAGGTGGCCATGTGAATTTGACAATCTGCAAGGAGAGGGGGTGAAGACCGTTTCCGAGTTTGGGTAAGTAGTTAAAATTCCCAAGTAAAAGAGAATCCATTCCCATGAACTTCTCTGGGCTGCCTTGGACGAGAGTTGGAGTCTCACCTTTTTTTTTTTTTTTTTTTAAACATAACAGCTCTTGTGGGTTTCCCTCCTTTCCCCAGGACAAGTCAAAAACTTGAGAGTTCTCCACAATGAAAATGGATCGTGTCCCATCCCGTCCTATCACCATCCTTTCTAGCAAAGCAACACTAATTATAAAAATTGAACATAAATGTGGACTGTTTAATAGGTTTGGGTTTAATTTTGCCTCAGTGGGAAGACATTCGATTAAAAGAATCTTTTCCTCCCCCCTCCTCCTCCCCCCTTTTTCTTTTGGTGGAACAGTTAGTAAAGGCGGAGGAAATTGATTTGAGTGTCACAAAGGACATTTCTGACAGGAACGTACTTTGAAATGATTCAGGGCATCTGTTTCTCTTGCAGATGCCCAGCACTGCTGAGAGCTGAACCGAAATTGAACTGGTTCACGTGTCAGCTCAGAACCTGGTCACAATTTACATCCCAGTTGCTTGGTTGGAATTTTTAACGTTTTGTGAACTTCCTCCCCTCATTTACGAAACAAGTTCTCACTCAAAGTGACCATTTGTTCTTGATGCCAATATGTCACGGTCAAAACTGACTTAGCCTGAGCGTGATTTGTTTCTGTATGGTCACTTTGCCTACGGAACAGAATCCTCTTCGCAGTCTGTATCGGGGTACTTCTGGCAGGGTTTGGGGTCAGCTGCTTGGTGGGTGTTTCTGTTACGGCTTCTCTTCTCCTGGTGCTGTGTCTGTCCTACAGGCTGGCTCCGGGAACACCACTGTTGAGAGTTCCCCAGCACAGGAATTGCGTGCCCTGTGTTTACCGCATATCCGTGGCATCCAGCAATGTACCGGGGAGGCACTGAAAATCAATCTTCCATAAATGAGTGGGGAGCGAACACTTGCCACATGATCATACTGTAGTCTTAAGACTCTTGACTCTGACTACCCACTTGTCTACCCTGCTCATGTTTCCTGGAAATTAGTAAGGCTCACTTGTATCAATTATAGTGAGGCATGTCCTTTGAAGTTGAAGGGCAGGGGCAATTATTTTGTGTGTGTGAACTTTTTACATTCATAGAAGAAATAATTTACTGGGGATGAGAAAGAGAAGTGACCATGTTGATGCATAATAGGGACCTGGGCTCATTAACTTAATTACTTAGTGGTTCCTGACAGTTTTTTCCTCCCCAGTGTTCAGCCACTTACCTTTCCACAGTATTTACCAGTGACTTTTGATTAGGGAATCTGGAGGAGAATGGCTTCCACTCCTGCCGTTCCCTGTGCTTACCAGTCCAAAGCCAACTGAGGTAGTGGTGGTGTTTATACTGGGGTATCCTGGGTCCAGTGGACACCCTTAGTTAACCATATAGATTAACTGGTCAGTCCATGGTGAGTCCATTGAGAACATTATCCGTAATATTGTTGTCAATACTCTTGCATCTTTATTAGTAATTCTGAGACTATATTAGTGAGGATAGAAGCTTAAAATTTGCAGTGAGTTGAACATTTAGAAATTTATGTAATAGTCTAGGGTGGGTGTTCCAGGTCCGTGGATAGCCTGGTTCCACTCAACCATCCAGTGATACAGGCTAATGGTGGCTCTGCCAACTTCCACGTGTAGCTCCTAGAATCATGGTGGTCCTATCATTTCAGCCTCTTGGGAGGGGGAAAGAGAAAGCGGAGGAGGGGCCACCTGCTCTTCAGACAGCAGGCTAGGATTGGCACGTGTCACTTCTGCTCACACTGGAAAGAACTTAGCCACCTGGTCAACTAGCTGTAGGGGAGGCTGGGAAATGCAGAGTGGCAGGCCAGCCTCATGCCAGGCTGCACGGAACAGGTTCACAGGCTCTTGGAACTTGGGCTTTTCCTAACCGGTCAGCTGCCCGTCAGCTTTGTTTGGCAAAGTCCCACGGTTAATCTTAGACTTTAGAGGAGAGCTAATACTATCTACAATGATCATTTCCCCCTTTAGTTTCTTAGGGCCCAAGCTATTTATAAAGATAATTGTAGCAAGTGGCTCACCTCCTTCAGTTAATATCAAGAGCTCAGGGGCGCCTGGGTGGCTCAGATGGTTAAGCGTCTGCCTTCGGCTCAGGTCATGATCCCAGGGTCCTGGGATCGAGTCCCGCATCGGGCTCTCTGCTCCTTGGGAGCCTGCTTCTCCCTCTGCCTCTCTCTCTCTCTGTCTCTCATGAATAAATAAATAAAAATCTTTAAAAAAAAAAAATCAAGAGCTCAGTACTTTGTACACACACATTTTCACACTGTGAAATCATCATGTAAGTCTTTCTGACAAATACTTGCTGTTTTCCAACATTTGAATACTTACTTGCTTCATTTCCTTTTTTTTTTTTTTTTTTCCTTCTCTAGGAAGCATGGTAGGATAGGGACATTTTGGTAGGCTTACAATTCCATTTTGTTCATTTGGGAAGATACTGTACATACTGCTGACATGCTAATCATTATGCAGGAAAACCCAGAAAGCGTCATCACTGTTGTCGGCAAATATTATTATATAGTATATACAGATGGTCACTGCCTAATGTAAAATTGGGTTTCCATTCAGGATCTGTGTTCACAAACTGTTTTTGAGTTGACATGAGAAATTCCTGCCAATATTACTGCTTTTGGCTTTTCTAGGATATTTCCTCCAAGGGCCTACAGCACACTCTCCCCTATGTTGATCCAATTTTAGAGGCGATGTCAGATTTTCTGCTCACACTGTTTAGAGAAATTATACTCCCAACATCCCCTGATGCTTTAGGATGCGCTAGGTCTTTGAGATCTCTGAGGTGTTGAAGCTGGCTTTGGTCCCCTTCTACTTTACACAAGCAAGAGGTTGTTAGAGTTCTGGCTGCACAGTTACTGTTATTGTTAAGATACGATTTAGGTGAGAGTCATCTGACTTTGTATTAGCACAACCAGACAACTTTGGTTTTGTGCAGACACAGACCACCTTTGGTTTGACTTTTGGTGAGGGAGGGGCAAGAAATAAGTTAGACAGAGTCTAAACCACGTCAAAATATGCTCTTTATTTTATGTAGAAGGTGGTTTTTAAATACACTATTCTCTGATCTTTTTGTTGTGCTATTGATACTGCATTAAACAGTAGATATTTTTCGAAGTGTTTCCTGAACATGATTCACTGTAATCTCCCAGTCCTGTGATTTCAACTATATTGAGGCTACTGTTAATAGATTAGTACCTTTCAGTAGTATATTTATGGAGCATCCTACCCTCCAGTGATCAAAACATGAGATGCTGGACTATAGAATTGCTTGCTAAAGATGGCGGGGAGAAAATGTACCCATCTCATAGTGATATTAATCTGTTTTCAATGTCTTGTGGATGCACTTAATGTCTAGGGCATTTTAAATTGGAGTGACCAAAATCCAGAGTCTTATAATTTAAATGAAGTAGCACTGGAGCAAGAGACATTGTTTTTTCCCCTTGATAGTTAACCAATTCCCACCTTGCCCTGAGCACTTCTTACAGCATCTCGTGTGGCTGTCCCTGTGTTGTTGCTTCCTTCTATAATTCAGTATTTACATTTCTGTCTTCCATTCTAGATTGTGAGCTTCTTACAGGTAGGGAACATGTTCTATTCACATTTACATGGCACATCTCCATAAATGGTTGATGAATGAATGAAAAACCTATCTTAAAGTAGGGAAATATTATCGCTGTGCCAGTAGGTGGAAACTACTCTGGAGACACTCCCTCGAAGCTTGGAAAAACTGTCATTTATGTGGTCTGTATATAGGGCATCTTTTCGTTGGCCTTCCTCTGCCCATCTGATTACTTAATCTTAAAAATCAAGAGAAAATACACACCAGGGATATGGGTCTAAAATGATGAAGCTGTTGTTTTATTTACCTCATTGGAAAAACAAAAGCTTCTCATGAGGAAAGGGGGCATTTTCTCCCGTGAAATGGGTCTGAACTCACCAGCCACCCCCTCGCCCACCCTGAGCCTGTTTACTCAGCTGGGAAACCGCAGTGGTGATGGGATTTCCCTCACCAGCGCCCCGTGAGCACTGAGCAAGAGGCTTTTTTAGCCCATTGGCTCACACATTTAAGCTCCCAACAAATGTTAGCCCTGAAGATAATGATGATTATTATGGTTTGTTCTTTCCCTCAGAGGTCTTCCTTGATTAAATATTTAAAATTTCTATTACCTATTTGTTGTTGTTTTACCCCATCATGCTTTTAAATAAATCTGGTTCCACAGAAGGTGTTGGGCAGCATCCTCCATCACTGTGCATAGGAAAAGTTGGGTGTAGTTCTACAGTCATGGAAAACAGGACATAATAAGATCATCTTTCTCCGTGCTTTATAGAGGTGTCATATCATGAATTGGTTCAACTATGTAAAGTGGCACTTGTTTGTTTTTCCAGTGTATAATGCACGTAACTAATAGAGTCCCCTGCTATCAGATGGTTCTGAAAGCTTGCTCAGAGCACAGCGAAATGATAAGATGCCACAGACTTTTGTGTTACCTACAATATCCCTTTTCTTTTTTATTTTCTTTTTCTTTTTTTTCTTTCATTGTAAAGAGTGGATTTCTAGGTCAGAAACTGAAATGTGTTCCAGGAATCTCCCCCTCTCCCCCCGCCCCCTTTTACTGAAGGGAGTATTTTCTAGTTATTCTAGGATCTGGTGATGTGGTCACTGCAGTCCCACCTCCCTGATCTGGAGGCCATGTATCAGAGAACCTGCAGCTGTCTGTAACACACCAGAGGGCTAGGAACAAAGTCTCTCGAGCTGCCATAAAATAGGTCTGCGTATTTGCTTCAAAATTTAGGCAAATGACTCAAAAGCCCCCTGGGTTTTACCAAAACCAAATTATTTCTCAATTTTATAATCCTATAGAACATGTGCAGGTTTTTTTTCTTATTTCTCTTTTTTCTACCCCCCCCCCCACACACACACACATTGGAACCAGAAAACTTGAGGTTTGACAGGTACAGGGTGTGTGTGTGGGGGGGGCGTATCAGAGGTACAGAATCAAGTAGCCTCAAGGAGCATGAAAAGTTCACTGATGTTGCTGAGCAGGATGCCAGTGTGACCCGAATCTACAATACAGATGAAATTCTTTCCATTTTCCTCTGTTTAGGAGGGCAGGTACTATAAAACTTCTAGAACATTCTCACCAATAAAATTTAAGAAAGAAACCGTGATTATACGGAATGCTTCGTCGTGGGTCTAGATATGGGAATTCCTGCTTTTCTTTGGCATTTTCAGCTAGCTGTGGAGTTCCTGGGACATAAAGTGGCTTTTTCGTTTTGAATGTTTCCTCTTTCGCCTTTCCCCATTGTGCATAGGTGATTCTCTTATTTTTCGCCTTAAAGGAATTTAAAACGAATGTTTAGATAGTAAAGAAACTTAAGGTGTCTGGAGTATTGAATTTACCAAAGTTTAGAGTTTTTTGTTTTGTTTTGTTTTAAGCATCCCACCCTCCATTAATGCTCTCACCCCAAGTACTGGACACTAACCCCAGCCACAAAAAGCAACTGTATCAACATCGATTTCCCTTCCTTAACTGTGCTTATAAACTTAAGGCTAGGGATGATTCTCTGCAGAGTGTCCCTAGAATTGTGCACCATACCGCGCACATAGAAAGTGCTCAGTAAACCTCAAAGCAATAGTTGGGGATAGATACTAATTTTATCCCCGTTTACAGGTGAGAATATGGAAGGTCAGAGAGATTGTGTGGCTGGGCTCGAATCACAGCAGCGGAGGGGACAGCTGGAGCTGGCACCGGGCCCTGGGCCACGATGCCAACTCTCTGGTAGCTGTGAGCCTCCCTTGGTTTTCCTGGATGCCCCATTCCACTTCTGTACAGTGTATGAGCATTGCATTCCTGTTTCTTAATTGACAAAGAGGAAAAAGGAAAAAAAAAAGGATTGATTGAAATATTTTATTAAAGTTCTCTGGTTGATTGAATTGGCATAACTGTCTAGCTCAGAGAAAATGAACGATTTTAAAAAGCCCTGAGATTCCATGATTCCCCCCCACCCCCTTTCACCTACTCTTCTATTTTTTTAGTTTGACAGAATTCTTAGGTTGTATACTGAAAAGTCTATGGGTTAAAAGCTAATCTGTATGTTTAAAATGATGCATTGACAGTCCTTCTTTTGGTTTTCTTTTTTTTAGCTTTTTAGAGGGTTGACAACTTTAAAAGAAATGGCATGTTTCTTTAACCCCAAGAACATTTTATTTAAATTTAGTCACTGGTTTGGAGAAAGAATAAACAGAACCTTCACTTAAATGTTCCCATGTCTTAGAAGAATGAATGGGTGGTGATATGATTTATAGCTGGCGTAAGAATAAAGAAGATAAAAGAAAACTGAAACCCAAAATTATTGGTTTCAGCAGAGTATTTCTGATTTAATTCTGAACTGTGAATACAGTTTACGCCTTGCTTAGATGTTTCTTGCCAGGTTGCGGAAGCAAATCTCTACCTTCTGTATGACATGTAGCCTAATTGAACGTTCACTGTCTATATAGAGAACTTAAACCATATTTACATCTGGCACAGTGCCTCAATATCTGTTGATTGAATAAATAGAAGAATGAATGAATGAAACTCATTCAAAAAGGAAGACATTGATGTGTTAGCATTTATATCATGTGGAGCGGGTATATTTTATTAAAGTTAGTGATAAAAGGACTGGTGCAAACTGTAAAAAAGCTTTCGGTGTCACAGACACCAGCACCTTGCTACAAGAAAATTCACGCATGAAAAGTGGAATAGGTCAGGTTAATGAATTCACCGCAAGAATCTAATATTTTCCATAGGGGCCCCAAAGGTCAGCTTTGTATTGAATGCAGGTTATCTTTCATGGTCTTCATTTAAATGCTTTGTATTATATTTAGTAAGTGAAAACACAGATTTCAAATGAACAGTGGTTTCACTTTCTGTGTATATGAGTGCATCTACTGTTGTTTACGACTTAACCCTTCTTATGCCTGAATTTCAGCCATGGGTTTCCCAAAGGTTACTTCTAGAAAACAGAGTTGGATTCCTTCAGCTGATAATACAATGTTTTGCTCCAGAGTATTGAAACCTTCTGTTGTGATGTTTAAAATTTTCACCTGTTAAGATTATAAAAACCTTCTTGTGGGTTTAAAAACACACGCGCACACCCTTAGTGTTTTTTACAATAATTGTTGTAAAAGGTCACACAGACTTATTTCATTGAGGTTGCTACTGAGCAAAACCTTTTTTCTGTTTCTCTTCATGAATTTTATTTGGATTATTTGCATCTTCCCAGTGGTAGCAGATCTTCATCCTTTGGGATAGTTTGACTTGCTTGAAACCAGCCCAGAGTCATTTGGAATCACATTATTAAGGTGGACCTCGCAGTTGTGGTTTAAAAAAAAAAAAAAAACCTAGATGTTGCTCGAAAACCCTCGGAGCAGCAGTGTGAACCAGTGGCTGTCATGGAAAGGAAGGGTCAGAGGGGTAGTTCAGACTACGTGGGAGTAAGCAGACTTACTTGGACAAGTATATGGCCTTTCAAGACGGCTATTTTAGAGGATGATATACATTTAAAATTTTAAATCTATACATTCCAATGATTTTTTCTTGAAAGTTTTCACCTCATTGATTAAAAGGCTCACCTTACACAGACTTAAAGATTTGGGTACAATGCTAGAACAGGAAGAAGCTGGGGGCTTAGCACCTCGTTGGTCTTCAGTTGCTGAAGAACATGAAGGTCAACATCAGCCTTGGCGTTAGGAGATGCCAGTAACACAGTACGTGTGTGTGTGTACGTGTGTGTGCCACGTGCGTGTGTACGTGTGTGTGTGTGTACGTGTGTGTACGTGTGTGTGTGTGTCTGTTTTGTTTTTAGCTTAAATAGCTGAAAATCCATTTAAAAATGTTTTTCAGACCTTATTCTTTTGCGTTATGTTTTTTTGTCATCCTGTCTCATTGGAAACAGAGTAACTGCTTTCTTGGCTTTCCTCCTGATGGAAGGTAGGGCCATATGAGGAACATATTTCCTGATTTGCAGATCCGACCACCTGGGACACTTTCCCTTTTCAAGTTGCTTTTTGCAAAGAAAATGACGTCAAAAAATTATTTAGGCTCTAGTTATCATACATGCTTACTTCTGCTTGACGTTTTTACCAAGCAAGCATGACCAGCAAATACTTTAAGTGGGTCGGAGGCATGTCTATAACAAATACGTCTGCAATGTGGGAAATTAAATTTGTCCTCAAGTATGAAAATCCAGATTAAGAGAAATGAAAGCATTTAAAATACATGTTATAAATAATCTTGTAATGAGTGTTTGGCCTGGTGACTTTAACTATTTTATTGCAGCAGCATGACGCTAGCTCTCACATTGACCATCACTCACTCGGGGGATCTTGGTTGCTATTCTGCATGAAGGTAGTGATGGACAACTTAAATACTTCTCATTTTGAAAAGTGAAGCATGAGTAATTAAGTGATGCGTCCCTAAGTTGGATATCAGGTTTTTACTGAGGCCTAGTAACGAATAAGAAGTGCATTAACCAAATTAAAACTCTTGCTTCTCTATATATTGGCTATTGGTACACCTTTGTGAATTTCATTACCATGTAGAAGAGCCATGCTCAGCAAAGAGCTTCCCCAGAAATCTCTCTTGTTTTAAAGCTTTGGTGTACTGCTAAAGTGGATAACTATTATGTGTGTATGTGTATCTTGTATTTCCCCCACAGATAAACCTTGAAGTTGTGAAGTTAAATAATGCTTATTGCTAAAAGTGGTTTGATGCCTAGAAAAGTGCTTCAGAATAATATATAATTGAAATCAGATATTACACTGCCTGAGAGGTTAATGCGTAGACTTTTATTTCACATGTAACAGAACTTGATGAGAACGAAATATCCCGATATGAATGACCAGTCTGTTCCCAGCTCTAACAGGAGTCACTAATAAACCATGGAGGGACACCCATGGTGCTTCACCTCTTTGGAAGCTTCAGAAATTGGTCTGTTGCCCACCCCTGCAAAAAAAAAAAAAAAAAAATCTGCAGTCAAGATGCCAGGTCCCTATTAGCTGCAGAAAATACAAAAGGGTGGGAGCTAGTGGTGGTGGAAGGAACTAAGTTTTAATAGAACTTGACAGAATCCCTCTTCCATTGTGACCAGCCAACGCTCTCTTTATCCTTTACTTCACTGTGCTATGACTCTCCAAGCTGGAGAGGAGAGAAAAGATTGAGAATCAAAGTGTGGATAAGAAGCAGAGACCAAAAGGACAAAAAAGCAAAAGCTGACTGGAGGAAGCAGAGGACGGCAAACACAGTGAACGAGCGGAATTTCAAAGAGAATCGGACGGACACATGTTGAAACCAGTAAGAGAAAAAGTTCGTTCTGATAATGCAAACTGGGTTGAGGTCTGTATCCATAATCAGAGACTTGTCTGAGCTGGAGGGAGCCCAGAAGGGGGAGTCGAGATAGTCTTCTGGCCCTTCTGGGGCTTGGATGGCAGGTGAGGCTAGGATCTAATTTTTTTTTCTGTCTCAACATCATCTCCATTAAGCACTTGTCAAGCAGTGACTTGAGGGCTCCGAGTGATTTGTATCCCCGTGCATTTCTCAGCAGTTGGCGTCTCAGGTAGCTGAATGAGTTCTCATTTCACCAACGTGAGCTTCCGTGTCTCCTCTCTAAGTTTCTGTTCCTTGGGCGGTGAGACTACCTCTGCCGTCTCGGATTGCAGCACCAAGTAACAGGGGTGGTTATTCCTTTACATCTCGGAGGAGAGATGGTGGGTTGGTAGGTTTCTCCGCCGTTGACGTAATGGTCATGCACAGCTGTAAACACAAAGGCAGGCAGTCATCTCCTCCTACCAGGTAACTTGACTCCTCCAAAAACAAGGACAAAAGCTGCCTGGGAAATCAGGACTTAATAAAGTGAAGCTTGTCACTTGTTTTGTTTTCCTTATTTGAGTTGTGAATTTAAATATATTTGTTCGTTATCCGTTTTATTAATATTTATATGTGCATGTAACAGGGTTTTATCTTAGGCAGTTTTAAATCTTTGTATGCCTGAATACCTGTTTGAAGTAGGATATCCCATCAGATTCTTTCTTTGATAATTCAGAGATGAAATGCACAGGTGGAGATGTGTCGTCTTCAGCGCCATGTCTCCATTTAAGTGTTCTTTGAAGCCTAGAAGTTTGGACATAAGCTGTTTATTATGCTATAGTTCTAGCTCTTCCTAAAGAAAACCACCATTGAGTTCACTTTTGCATAGTGTGTTTCTATCAAAGCATTTGATCCTTGTTTCTGCAAGATAATCCTAAGAACTTTTTATTTTGAGAATAGAAAACCATGATGGATTTAATTCATAAAGGGAAGCTGCTGCAAGGAATGTAAATGGAAGCACTTGATAAGGTAGGATTTCCTAGTTGCTATGGCAACCTGTGGGTCATGAGCCTGAGAAAATATAAAGTAAGTCCTGAAGCTGTGAAGATGATTATAAAATTTAACTGTCATTCTTCATTTAGAGTTGATGGCAAACATTATTTACTTAAATTTATCTCAAGGCAAGCGAGGATCCGTTTTTAAAAATCTGAGACCCAGATCACAAGTGAATCCATGTTGCACATGTCTTAACATTATAAAGCACACGTAGTGTTTATTATTCTAACGAGACTATTTGTACATAATATCCCTGTAGATTTGGTCACCTTCCTATGGAAGCCAACAGTTTTCATCTCTTGAATTCTTAATGAAAACTGTAGAATTCAGCTGTATACATTGAGTAATTTTGCAAAAATGTATGTGCTTCCCATGCCAAAAAGAAGGCCTAGGGGATTGTGTAGGAAAGAGGCCTTTGTGCCTTCTTTTCAGGTACAAATATAAATAGTAAACTGTTTAGGGTGGATGGGTGCCAGGAAGGGATGTTAATACAGTTGTCTATTTTCAAAATATACCGGAACCTGGAGATTAAAGAGGTGGGTTAAAAATCTCTTTCATGAATGCTTCCCCCTTTCCCTGCCAAGGGGTGGTGGTGGTGAAATCCACTTTTTCTGCTACGGAAGAATGCACATGAGGTGTCAAATTCCTAAATTGAAATATGATGCTCAACTGTGCACTATGACAAAGTATCAGTTTTTCTTGCTTTATCTTTTACAGAATGTTGTTAATTTGCACTAATGACCTATGAGACCCATTGCAAATTACCCAATCTTGCAAATTAGTGAGTATGTGAACAAACACTATAAAACTATCAGATACCACATCAAACAAATGTAGTTTATTGCAGGAAGAAAAATAGACTTGCATATTGAGAGGGAACATATTTTTACCGCCAGATAAGTGCTTTCCTTTCATGTGCTTGCCCATCAGGGAGTGTCACACATTATATGGTCTGTGGCATCCAATGGCTTACTGGCTCTTGAGCAAAGACATCATTTTTAAAAATGCAAGCATAGAAAATCTCAGTGATTACATGCATACTGGTATCTGATATTGAATTTTTCCCATATCCTTTGCCTCAAAAAAAAAAAATTCTCTTTCCAACTTTGTGTGCTGAACCTTTACACTAAAAAGGAGAACAGAATTTAAGGTTATTAAGAATAGGATGTATACTTGTCTGACTTTTCTATACTGTACCCGTTTGAGGCTGACCCTGCGGGATTATTCACCCCCTCCCTCCTGGAGGATGAGGTGGAATCCAGCCCACACACCCAGCAGTGTATATTCCACTCATCAAAGCACTTTTCTCAGTTGGTTTGTTTTCATGTCTAGCAGCAGAAATAGCTGCTCTTTTTTTTTTTTTTTTTTTTTGCCTTTTTTTATTTCAACCGGTAATGTGTTTTTTTTTTAACCCGGGGGGAACACCCCCCCCCCCCCCCCCCACCCAGCCTGGCTCCCAGCTGGAGGCCAGGGACGGATTGGCACGGCACCAACCTTCCCTTCCTATCGGTCCGTCCGCCCCCCTTCACAGGTGGACCCCACTTGGGTCTGCAGGGGCCCCTTCACTCTTGCCACCCCAGTGACATGTCTTCTACCTGGCTTGCTAATAACCACAGCCGCAAAATTCCGCCTCGGTCATGAGCGTTTTTAAGCGCTTATCACATGCTAGGCACTGTGATAAGCTCTGTATTGTTCTTGTGTTTGTTGAATCCTTGACACAGTGTAATTGAAACACATACATACCTACATATATATTTTAAATTTTGTTTAAAATTACCATACAATAAAATTACCCTTTTTCTTTTTGTGCACAGTTCTATAAATGTTAACAAATGAGCATATGTAATCAAGATCTAAAAGAGTTCCATCACTCCCCCCCCAGAAAAAAACCCCTCATGTGTGATAAGCATTTTGAATGCATTTGTGACTTAATCCTTCAATGTTATTAGGTGTATACTAATATCTTTTTTTTTTTTTTACTTTATTTTCTGATGAGGAAAGTGAGACTCAGATATTCAGTAACTTAGTCAAGGTTGTACACCTAATTAGCAATGAAGCTAGGAGTGGACTAGTTCCAGAACTCGAGGTTTTTATGCACTATTCTGTATCACCACTCACAAAAAGTGGCTCGGGGCTATATTCTCAGCAAAGCACAAAGGTCTACATGTGACTTTTAAATGATAGACTGTGACGTTGCATCTCGGAAAGGATCACAGATATTTTTATGTGATGCACTCTCAAAAGAGCCCAGTAGAGGAGGGTTTTCGTTCATTTGTGCGTTTCGTTTTGTTTTGACTTCAGTAAAGCCTGGTAAGAAGGAGTTGAACAGCTTGGTTCAGCTAGAAACCGTGAATACTTTCTGGACGAAACTTACCAACACCCACGTCTCATTACTGTTGTGATTGTTCCCCCGCCTCCCCCCTCCCCAGGCTGTGTCATCCAGCTACACATAGAAACCGAAGCTGGGCTCTTCCATTAGCCACGGTCAGCTCACGCTGTCCTATCTCTCTTTTCAAAACTAAAACCCTTTTCGGTAGCTGTGGGCTCTTCTGTGAGGGTGAGTCAGCTTCAGGAATAATAACCAGAATCTTTCATCCATGCTTTCACTCTAATGTGCTGATGCTGAAATCATCCTAAATATCAATACAGAATTTTGGTTTAGACTAGGGATTCTGCTGCCATCATTCAGTGCAAATCCCCCGAAGTGCAAAGGAAACTCTGAGCAATAAAGGAAGTGCTAAAGTTCTGTGTGGAGTGGGGGGAAAGGGCAAAATGCTTTGTTCAGGGAAAAGCGAGGGCTTCAGAGATGGTTAGAGAAGCTCCGCACTCAAAACGTGTGCAGCCTGGAGCGCGCCATCTCCAATTGAGCTTGACTCGGATAAATGTGATTTCGTGACCAGCACCTGCATGCATGTTGAATGGTTTTAAATCCTGTATTCACGTCTTCAGGATGGCCATGATCCATGATGATCATGGAGACACCATGAGGAGGCCGCCCTAGGGGTTCTCCTTCTCTCGTTCTCTTTCCTTCTCATGGTTTTGCTTCCAACGTAATCCTGATAGATCCGGGCTGTTATGATAAATTGTGAGAGGTATGAGCATTCCCTTTATACACATTCAAGAATATTAGTCTCAAGAATTTTGTTTCAAGAGTTCTTTTTCAGGACAGAATTTGTGTAGCACTTCCTTTGGGTCTTATATGTGCTTAAGAATCCACCTTGTATTGGTATGAAAAAAGAGGAAGGAAGCCAGATATTAACATGAAATCCTAGCTTGGATTCTTTGATCCCTTAATTTGATCCTTCTCAAAGCAGCATCTTAGACCTTCGCCGACCCCCTACCCCCCGTTGGAGATGGCATTCCTGTCTGAGGACAGATGACAGGGTCTATATTCAAAGTGAGGATGGGAGTATTAAAACCTAAAAGCCAGAAAAAGAATTTCTTCTATTAGTAACTCTGTTCTTGATGAAGAGGGTAGGAATTATTACCATGATTTAGCTGAGGGAGCCCCCTGAAAATTCTTATCTTGCAGTAACTTGTTTCTAGGAATGTTATCCATGATTATCATTAGCAGCTAATAGTACCATGAGTTGTATGTATCTATTTAGGTAGGTTCTCTTAAAAATTATTTTAATAGCTTTCTTCCATATTTGTAGCCTTTTTTAGGCTAGATCAACTGAAAAATCTGTTGCATTTGCCTTTTATAACACATTTAGAGGAGTTAATCTGAAATCACAGTTTCAATCAGAAGGGAATATTGGATGCCTTTATGGAAAGATTACCACAAACAAAGTTTTCTTTCCTTTTTTCTGATTTAGATTCCTTGAGTGTACTTTGTTAATGTTTGAACATTGAATCAAACAGTGTATTTCTCCCATCTTTAAACATTGCAAATTCAAGGCAGGGGCCTCTGCTTCTATCTTCAAATGAACGAGAAAACCATTTTAAGGGAAAATGGCGGCTACCGTGTCAATGCTCTGTATCACCTCTATCAAAGAGACTGATTACAATGTTGATGGTGATTTTCAAGGCCATCTCTGTCTTGCTTCTGCTTCTTAAGAATGTATAATGCAGTCCAACCTTAAGACAAATAGGTCAAACTGCAAAACTCTGCAGGAATATAAGAATGAATTTCAAAATAATAAAGCAGTCCAACTTTGAGATTCTATATACTGTATAAATATCTCCTAACTTAGAGGAAATACCTTTTAAACACTTTTCCGTGATGATGCACACCGGTATCTAGGCTTGCCGTTCTCCCTCATTTATAGCCATTGTTTCTAGAATTTATTAAGACTTACTCATGTTTAATCTTTCCTGATGGTTGAAGGCGGGAGGCGGGGAGTACATCGCAGTGTTCACCAATTCTTGCTGCTAATGAACCCTGGGGTGGGGGGGAATTGTTCTCCTGTGGGGCAGGAAAAAATATTTTTGAGGATATCCCATCTGCAGATAAAGTAAGTGGCCATTTCTGGAGCTGTCAAAGATAAAAATAAATGCAGTGTTCAACTGTATTAAATACCCGTACTTGAGCATAAGGGAGAGTGCATTTGTCTTATTTCATTTGTCTTCCCAGCCTGTGCCCATTTAGCACTGCAGTAGCAGTGAACTTCACGGGCAGTCAAGCCTACTCTTTCATGTTTCCTTCCAGTTCTAAATTGAAAATATTTTTTCGAAAAGAACTATGACAAAAGCAATTTGAGTTAGTGAGATCTTGAAAGAGAACCCAATTTAAGATTACCTTTATGGTTGGTCATTGTTACCTACAGTAGGCAGATGTCATGGTGATCTTCTTAATATTAGTATTCTGAGAGAGTCTGACCTGACAGTGTTGAGGTAACATCACAGATTGGGCTCTCATATTGAGATTTCAGGTGGTGGTGCAGAGGGCTGCTTGTGGAAATCTAGCGCCGGGAGAACCCCTGTAACCAGGAAGGAGTGCAGCCGTGCACCTCCTTGGGCTGGTGCTCTGGGACCTACTTCTGTGTTTAGTCAACATCTCGTGATGGCGAGTAGCCAATTAAAGTGTGTTGCGAATGGGCTCTGTAGCTGTAAAATGTAGAGACGGAAATGGGAAAACACCCGTGTCTTCGCCAGTTTTCCAACCTGTAACTTAAAATGCTGTCTTTCCACTTTCTCATCAAAGACCCCCCATGCTGGTGTGGTGCAATCTGATCTTTCATCATTGTGCATTACAGTTGGAGCAGGATCAATGGCTCGTGGGCGTATGGGGCTCAAGGCTTTTACGGGACGGAGTGAGGACTCTAGAAGGGGAAAGCGTGGTTACAGAGGACCCATCTGTCTTTGAAATATGATTTACTGGGGCATCCACCTCTGCTCCAAGCCATAAAAATAGGCCCGGTTGGGCGCCTGGGTGGCTCAGTTGGTTAAGCGACTGCCTTCGGCTCAGGTCATGATTCCAGGTCCTGGGATCGAGTCCCGCATCGGGCTCCCAGCTCAGCAGGAAGCCTGCTTCTCCCTCTCCCACTCCCCCTGCTTGTGTTCCTGCTCTCGCTGTCTCTGTCTCTGTCAAATAAATAAATAAAATCTTTAAAAAAAAAAAAAAGGCCCGGTGACTGGATTGCTTCCTCATGCATGCATGCTCTCTGCCTTGTTCCCTTTCTCCTTCTCACCCTAACCCTAGAGCCAGAATCAGTCAACAAATGCTGTAAGAAATGATGCTATCACGAGCCCCATAGCTTCTTCTAAAGAGAGGAATGCAATACACTGGTATCTTACACTCCTAAAATCCCTCCCAGACGAAACCACTAAGTGTTACAACTGCCTCGATGTGTCAGGAGGAACCCAGGACAGGGGGATGAATTGGTATGCCAAACGCCGAAGGGTGTCCGTACCCGTGCTGAGACCTGTCCTCGGGTCTCTACTATATGGATTAGTCACAGCAACTCTTATTCCCCAAAGAATCCCTAATTACCACCTACATCCCTGTCAGCTGGTGTGTGATCAGGGAATCTACTCTCGTTTTAAACTATGCAGAAATGAAATGAGAAAACAGCGTTACTTCTAAGGTACCATGCGGTGCATTCCTGAGGCAGATATGACTGACATTTAGCTCTGCCACTTTGGCCGACATGAGTTCAACCCTCTGCTCTCCCAACCCACCAAGACCTAGTTATCCTTAAGCCCCAGTGTCCTGCCTACTTGTTCACAATTTACCTTCATTTTCCAAATTTACCATCCTACGGTTTGTTTGCCTTTTAAATCCATTTTGGTGCTTACAGTTTGTGTCATGTTCTGGCCCCTGGGGATGTTTTGGATCACATAGGATAGCCTGTTGAATATATATTAGTTTCTTGATCTCAGCAGAGTAGTGGATGCTGAAATATTTCAGGAAGTTGTATTCTGTAAAGATGCACAAACTGCATGCTCTGCCTGTGTTCGAAGCACAACATGTATGATTTTATTTGTGGCTTAATCAACAGGAAAAAATGCCAAGCAGCTCTGACTCACTGGCAGTGGATCTGTTTGTGTTTGCCTTATTTTTTCTAGAAGACACCTGCTGGAGATGAGAGCTGGCAGAAACACCGAGTAGGTATCCAGGGTTTCATTATAGCAGTATCTCTAATGATCAAAGAAGCCTTTTTATACAATCTTGTTCCTGATCATGCAGCTGAACATCTGTCTACCTGTCTGTCCACCTTTTAATTGCATCATCCAGGTCTCTCTGATCCCAGACAGTTCTGTCAATGCAGCTCTGCTTTCTACCTCTTCTGATCACAGTTAACACAAAATTTTCTGCAAAGCAACCCAGTAAAACTGAGAGCTTTCTAATAAACTTGGACTAAACCATTTTACGAGAAGTTAATTTTCTATTGCATATCCAGTGAAGCCCTTGTGCTAATTTATTCTTCAAAGCCAAATACTGGATAGCAAGAGGGGGAGTGCTTTAGGAATACTTGAAGCATTCTATCTATTGGGTACAAAAGGAGAGTGTTCTACCTAGATGCTGCAGTCTGCTAAACACTGATTTGTTGGGGGAAAAAATTGGCAGTAGGAAGCCATGAATTTAATTCACTGATTTATTCATTAATTCATTTGTCAAATACTTATTAAGTCAAACCCATTATGTGTAGGACTGTGTGTGTGATTCAGTGGTGAGGTATACTGTTCTTTCTCTAAAAAGAGATGAGCTATGTATAGATTAATTATAAGGAAAACCTAGATTGATCTCAATAAGAAAACACTCAGAAAGTAGCACAGTGTGCCATTGGAGGAAGAATTCATATCTGGTTGGGCTGATCAAAACTGGGGCTTTATGAAAGGAGGATGCCCTTGAACTGGGCATTGACAAATGGAAAAGATTTGTGATATTGTAAGAATATAATAGTTGAAGGTACTCTAAATAGAGGGACCAGCATGAGACAAAGCATGGAAGCAGGAGACGCCAAGTCATGTTGAGAGAATGGTGTGTCATATGCTGGTGTGAAACCTGGGGAGAGTAATCGTGATACAGAATGCTGGAAGAACAGATTATAGTCCATCCTTCGGGGATTTCATTCTCATGTTAGGAACTTTGCATTGTCTTCAGTAGAGAGCAAGCAGGTCACCGAAGACCTTTAAGAAGGGGGAATAGTGGAAATACGTATGGATTGCAGAAGGGAGAGACTGAAGACGGGAGTTCACAGTACAGCCAAGGGGCACTGAAGCTCTAACCAAGGCAGACGCAGTGAGGAATAGATAGGAAGGACTCCAGGATGGAGAATGTACAAAGTCAAGGCAATTGATGGCAAATGAGAGGTGTCAAAATGACTACAGAAGATGCCCTTAACAGTGATGGAGGGCCAGGAGGAGGGGCAGCTGCATGGATCGGTGTGACGGATTTTGTTGTGGATCTACTGAATGCTCATTGATCCAGGTGCAGATGTCCAGGACTCTGTTATCAGCATGGACATCAGGTGGATGAAATGCGTTTGAGTGTTGGAGAGCGATGTTGGGAGTTTCTATATACAATTAATAGTTGAGTTCATAGCAAATTTATAAGAAAATGCATCTAAGCAAATTATATTTATTAAGTAATAAGCACTGGGTCTCGTTGACACGTTGAGCTGATAAAATTCTATGCAAGAATTTGGAGCTTTATCACAAGTACTTTTTGAAAGTTCTAGCTGCCTGAGACCCCTCTCTCCACTTCATTATTTATAAGGACCCTCAGAGGAATCAACACATGTAATAGGCAGGAAGAAGAGGCATTGAGGGTGGGGTCCCACAGCCAGAAAAGTTGGCCAGTTGAAGGAGAGAGTTTGGGGTGGCAGTGGGGTCAGCCGTTTGTCAGCTACTGGAGGAGATGGAGGTAGATGAGAATAGGCTGTTGGATGGAGTGTCTAAGAGGAAGCTGATTCAAGAGAGTAGCTTCTGTAGTCCGGTGGCAGGAAAAGCAGCAGAGCCGAGGGGAAGGAATGTTTGGTGAGGTAGTGGAAGCAGCGAGCGTAGAGAACCCTAATGGAGAGATGGCCGGCTTTCCCTGGCGGGCACGGCTGAGGCCCCCTCCTCTTGCAAATGTCGGACTTGAGAGGGCATTTCAGATTCCCGTGAGGAGCCGTCTGGAGGGTGTGGTAGGGCCGCCTAGCAGCTTCATGGGAAGAGGCAGGCTGGCTCTGATCATGCTCCCTGCCAACAGCCAATGTATTACCTGTTCCGCCAGGACCCTTCTCTCCACCTGGTACTCTAAATAAAGCATGGCGGACCTTGGGAAGCCATGGTCACTTCTTAATACTCACGTCTCTCATTTGTGCTTGTGAGGTCGCTTAAAATGTGCTGTCTTTCTTTTCTGACTTACCTCTCTTAATCATAGTCTCATCTGAAAGATTATTTATGAAGAATAACTGGTCTAATGGTTTAGAAGAAAGGAGGTTTGCTCTCTGTTCTGTTCCTATGTCTGAAATTAGGACTTAAATTACAATACGTTGATTACTAATCAAAATCTGCAAAATCCTGGGCTGTTTCTTAGCTTAAGCAGCATGATGACGGAATTAATCATAGCCAATAATATTATTAAGCAACAGTGAGACCAAAACTGTGATGGGTATCTCATTCCGCAGCACAGCCTCCAGGGAAGCACACAGCCACATTCATTTCTTTGCTTCAGATGAATGGTTTTGGAGTCGATGAGACCTTTTGGGTGGAAACTTTAGATACAAGTTAGTTTTTGTTGTCGTGTGTGCTGTGGAGTAAGGGATAAGAACCCCTGAGACCTTTAAAGGACTGTGTAGGGTTGTCTGTAGGACAACACAGTTAAAGTTCATCCTGTAGCTCTCAAGCAGTCACTGAAGATTTAGGTTTTCTGCTTCTTTTCCTTTTTAAATGTTATTTCTTCACAGTAGTTTAAATGACAGCTAATTGTTCTGCAGCATTTGGTAAATGTCATGTATCCTACTTTCCTAAAAGCAGTGAAGTAGGGTAAACATGTGGCTTCTTTTTTCAAAAGATCCATCGAGTAATTATCCTGAAGGCTATTACAATATGCAAATAGCAAGGGGTGTCCTTGTCTCCTCAATTAGAATATCAATATTGATTCAGCATGGGCAAAAAAGCAAACAATATTCCTGACCAAATGCTAAGCCTGTTTCAGGAGAATGGAAGAAACACTGGCTGTCAAGCTCTGACCAGGGTTTGAGTTCTCGCTGCCCCACCGAGCCGTCTTCGGTGTGACATTTGCTGAACCTCTGTCCTGCTTTCACTTTCCTCTTCTACCCAATGGACGTTGTAATGTCTGCCCTGCCTGACGCAGAGGCTCCTGGGAGGATCAGATGTGATAATGTCCTCCGTACGCCATAATGTGCTATACAAGTGTAGACTATTATTATTTCAGAAGAAACTTTGTCGTCTCTGAATTATTAATTATTACTAATATAAAATGTATTAAGCATCTGATTTGTTCTGGCATCCACACAGAATTTAAATGGGCCCCGGATAGGGATGTGAGGTAGTTCCGATCTTTCCTATTAGGGAAATTGAGGCAAGTAGAAGTAAAATCGCCTGCTTTTCAGGGTCCATTTCAATCATTTATCCCTTGCATATTATTAATGAACTTCATAGGCTTATTGTAATTAAATTTAGATTGCCTGAAATTACTACATGAGGCGACGAAGAGAATTTCTTCTGAAAATGAAATGATACAGCGCTACAGTGACCTGCCATTCGGGGGCAGACGGGAGAGCTCGTGCTCTGTCCGGTGCCCCCACTTTGGCGTGCAGGTGTGTATTTGGAATCTTTGGACTTCAGACCCCAACAAGGTTGTCAGTGACTGTTGAGAAATGAGTGTTTTTTGCCTCACACCAGGTCACCGACCCCTCCAGCTGTTGTTTCAGTGGGTGGTAAGCAACGGAGACGAGCCCCTGGTCATCATCACTGTTAGACGTGGCATTCTTCTCCCGGTGCGCTTTCTAGAGGTTTCCGGTAGACCGCTTACTTTCTGACATTACTCAGAGGCCTTATTCTCAGAGATGCTGAAGAAAGGCTGCTCTGTAGCCCCTTAGGGTGACTTTCCCAGTGAAATTCGTCAGGCCAGAGTTAAAGAGGAGCATGCAATTAAAGATTCATTTTTAATTTTTTTTTTTTTCCACTCCCTGCTGCAGACCACAGGTTTTACAAGAGCTCTCGGACCTGGAGTGCTGTATAGTCAACTGTTTCTTATTATTTTTTTCCAACTGTTTTTTTTTTTTAATTATTATTAATTAATATTCCTTCTCAGGCCCACGTGATCGTGAGAGAGTTCGGGCTGGACATTTTGGCTCAGGGATGCTAATGTATAAGTCCTTTCAGTGGAATATTATGGAAGTGTGTAATGATAATATCAAAACTGCATTTAATTCCTGAAGAGGAAGGAAGGATAGCACATGAGAGACAGAAATCTGCTGTTCTCTTTGTAAGTGAAAGGTCATGCTACTGAGCGCTGCAGGGTGGATTGGTGAGAAATGAGCTCCCGTTTGCTAGGAATTAGAATGAGTCTATCTGATTTTCCTTCACTTGTGACCTTTAAAGATGCAGCTTTTAGATTGATAAGCAGGTGGATGCTTTTAGTAAACCCAATGCAGAATTTGTTTCATATAAAAAGACTATCTTTCAGACACCAAAGATATTGCTTCCACAAAGGGTTTTTTCCTACAAAGCCTCTGGAGAAAGAAATTCAACGATTATATCTTATCTGTCACACAAAAAGAAAATTCGGAACTACTGTACGTTCAATTAGAACATTTTTTTTTTTCTCAAAGCATTAATCATTTTCTGGAACACACATCCTCCAGTTAAGAATCTCTAGGCAGGCTTGAGAGTGGGCACTCCTCGTGGCTCTCCCCTCTGGATCTTCCTGCCCGGCTCTGCAGAACCTCCTCCACTCAGATAAAAAGAGCTTCCCGGTTGCTATAGCGATCCCTTTCCTGTTGGGCCCCGCTCTATCTTGAAGGCAATCAGAGGAGAACAAGGAGTGGGGAGCAATGTAGAGTTAACGTCAGGCCGCTGAAGGTGATCTGAGCTATTATATTTGGAGCCGGTTTGGTCTGCTGAAGACAGGATGCCGGTCAGTGCAAACCCTCAACCTCCTACCGTGGACCCAATTTGAGGTTTGGATATTTAAATATAGAATTTTCTTAAGGTCTGTGTAGGCTCTAAACATACTTCCCTTGGTATTAAAAAAAAACAAAAGGTTGAAACAGCTCACTTTGCACAGCCAGCAAGCTCAAATTTCTCTTCCTCCGTGCTTGTTTTCAGTTCTTAATTACATCATCCATCTTATTTGTTCTAATTTCCTCTTTTTATTTTCCTTATCCCCTCAGCCATCAATAGCTCCAGCCCATCAGCATCTGTTTTATTTTGTCAAATGCCAGTGTTTTATTGGGCTTCTCTGCTGTTTCTGATTCTCATTTGATATTCCTACCTGATAATAAATTCTTCATAAAGCACCCCTGATCAAATATATCAGGACTTCTTTCTTTTCCTGTGTACAGGTTTTAATTTCCTACTCAAAATCACAAATGAGGTGAACAAAATTCATCCCTCCTGCACGGTGTGCCTGACTTCTGAGATGTTTTAGGGAAAGCCGAGGAATTAGCCTAGTGACTTCTAGCACGTCGGACTTCCCGCGGCCGTCTGTAGTGAGAACCATCAGCTAGCTCCCAGAGTCAGCCAGCCAGCGTTAGCATAACAAATTCCTCTCTAATTTAAAAATATCCTCTTGGGGAAAAAAAAAGAAAGCAAGCACAGGAGTGGGTTGTAGTGTCCATGTAGAAAAACATGCCCATTGGAAGGGTCTCTGAGCTTCCGAGCCACCACATATAGACAATGTCAGCATGTCCACAGTGGGTATGGCAGGGCCTCTGCAACCTGACCTCACCCTCCCCTCCCACCCCCCTCCCTCCCTCCTCCCCAACCCCCCTCCGTTGGTGTGTATAGATGTGATTCCACAGATGACTGAGAACGTCCCAGGCACTGCCAAGGCTCTGGCCCTCGGGGAACTTGTATTCAAATCACTTCTGACCCCTCTGCAGGAGAGGGCACCCCAGAGGAGGCTCTCGTCCTGTGGTGGAGGCCACTTACCACAGGTGGCCATTTGAATGTAAGCCAAGCAAAATGAACTACAACTAGAAATTCGGATCCATGGTCACTCTAGCCACACTCCCTGTGCTCCGGCGTGTCACAGGTCCCATGTCCACCCTGTCAGTACAGATACGACATCCCCATTGTCACCGAGTTCTGTGCTACCATGCTGCTCAGGACCATCTCCCATTCTTTAAGGCAAACAGTTATTAAAGAGGTGAATGTGTAAATAAATAACACTCTTAGCTTTCATCTCCAGAAAGGCTTCGGCTTCTTAGGATTTCTCAGTTCTTCCTGAGAACAGTCAGCCCGAAAAGCCGTATTTTTTTGAAGATCTATTTATTTATTTGAGAGAGTACGCAAGCAAGTGTGAGGAGGGACGGGCCGGGGGAGAGGGATGAAGAGTACCCTCAAGCACACTCCCCGCTGAGCACAGAGCCCGACACAGGGCTCGATCCCAGGACCCTGAGATCATGACTTGAGCCAAAACCAAGAGTCGGACGCTTAACTGACTGAGCCACCCAGACACCCCACGAAAAGCCATTTTTAAGCACCATTGGCATACTGCTTATCCTAAGCTGGGGGTAGCGTGAGATAAACAGACCCTGTCCAGGGAGGGAGGAAGGCAAGGGGAGTTGATGCCATCTGAGTCGTGGACCTCCGGGGTGAAGTTACAAGAGCAAGGTCAAGATGGGCAAGCTGAGTGCCTATCCAACTTTTCATTCATCCATGCCACAAACTTCTTGGGCAGTGAGAGGTCATTGCAGTGAAGTAAATAAAGCCCTTTTTATCTCGCGAGGAAGGAGACAAGTGGCAGACAGTGACAGGGTAATGTGATGAGTGCTGTGATACAGGACCCTATGAGCATCTGTGAGAACACAGGAGACATGGTACCTGACTTCCCAAGGCAGCGGGGTGCAGGGAGGGGAATCAAAGAAGTAGGTACGTCAGGGAGGGACCCACAAGTGGCACCCAAATGTAGTTCTTGTTTGTTTTGTCTTAAGGTATTCTCTTAGCATCAACTAGTTTAAAACTCTAGGTTATTTAGAAACGGGTTTATGATTGCCGATCATACAGAATAAACCTACAGTTCTTCAAGTAGCAAAACCAGTAGGCAGTTCATTTGAAATATTTCCTGTAAAAAGTAATTTTTCTCCTGGTATTCTGGAAGCAAAGTATTGTTTTATTTGGTTCTAAGTATGAATTCCTAGAAGCCTGGCCGTGTTCTCTCTCTTGTCATCTCTTACTCCTCACCGTGCTGACCTCCTCGCTGTTTCTGGAACTCTCCAAGCCCATTCTCCCTGGAGAGCCCTTGCTTTATTGCTCCATTTGCTAGGAACTAAAACACACATCCTCCCAGATCCCCATTTCGCCCTGTCCCCCATGTGCTCCACATTCTGCTCAAGTGTCCCTTCATCTCACAGGCTTTGCTGAGCACTTTCCACCCCACCCCACCCCCACAACCTCAGCTGTGTTTTTCAAAGTGCTGGTCATCACCCGACATAGGTTATCGTGTCTTTATAGTCTGACCGGCATCTTTAGCATGTAAGCTCCATGAAGACAGGGATCCGATGTGTTCACTGCCGTGCCCAGCACCTCCAAGAGTAGCTGGCACATAGTAGGTCTCCATAAATAGATATCGAGTGACTAAGATCTGGCTTGGTATATGTTGCAGATCCCAAAAGGAACCATTCTTCTGATTGTTTCTTTATCCGTCCTAGAAAGATAATTGAGATTCGCGTTTGGTAGCAATTTGTAATTCAGCGTTTCTCTGTAGCCAAATCTTAGAGGCAGCTCCCACTATCACTACACCACATAACTATCTTTTGCCGCCCCTCAGATGCCCCGGTCGACTGTGGCGTGGCATCATTCAAGTATAATTCACCGTGTTTGAACACTTCTCCCTGGCAGGTGCCCAGAGAGCTGGCAACGTGGGCGCAGCATGTCTGGGTGGCCAGATCGCCGAATCTCAAAGGACCACCCTGTTTTTCGGATTTTAAACCAGGCATCTGGGCTTGCCTTTCCCCCCTCCCTCCCTTCCTTCCATCATACCTTTGAGTGGAATAACAGCACCTAATCATCAACCAGTCCCTGTGGAGTCCTGTGTTAGCATCTCATCTCCAAGAACCTGGTGATCAGCTCCGGAGATTATCCATGTAGAAACTTCAGGAGAAAAAGTTTGCTGCGATGGATACGAGGCCCAGCGTGCCATTCTTAACTGAGAGAACCCAAGTGTTCTTGCTTCTCTTTGGCTACTTGGCCCTCAGTCTAAACAGGAGAGAAAAAGAAAAGCCTTGTTTCCAACAGGCACTGGTTAGGAGAGGGGGGTCGGGAGAGAGCTACTTCTCTTTTATTGATTTTGTGAAATTGTTTGAGGAATGATTCAGCATTTTGGGGTATAAAAATAACAGCTTCGTGTCGCTTTTCAATTAGGCGAGTGTACTTCCGCTGAAAGGTTCTGTTGTTCTTGAAATGCACTTTCCTTCTGTTCTTTCCGAGCCCCTTTAATCAGTAGTGATGTGACAGGAGGTACAGCAACCTTCCTGACACCCCCTGCTTCTACCCCTTCCTCTCTCTTTTGTGAGGCTGAGTCGCCAGGAAAACTGATTGGCAAAATTGTTCCTTAATTGGGGAGAAAGGTAGTTCTATAAAGACAGATGCTATCCAGAACATAACAAATTGAACTACCAGAATGTATGTTTTACCCTGGGTAGGTTTTGTTTCAAACTAGAAATCCTAAGCAGCCCCAGATTGGGTTTGAAGCCAGCATTTATCTTAACATTAAAATATTCCTGAGGTTTAATTTTTTTTGTATTATTATTTAGAGCATGGTAATGAGAATTTTGTTTCATTATTGTGTCCATTGTCAGGTCAGTGCATTTAAATTCCTTTTAAAATGCATACAGTAATGAGTTTTGTATACAAGCTGAATGCCCTGGGCTTTAACAAAATGGTTAATAGGTGTTTCGTGGCCTAAAGAAAATGAAACTCCCTTTGGTTCCGTGTGTGTGTGTGTGTGTGTGTGTGTGTGTGTGTGTGTGTGTGTGTGAGAGAGAAAGAGGATTATAATGTAGCATTATATTACCCCTTGTTGAATATTGATTACAGTGGGTGATATGTGTCTGCCGTACATGCAAAATAAACTTCAGTGGGCATAGGGCTAGTAGCAATTTTCAGTTTGCTAATTTAAAAAAAAAATTAGTTCTACACATCTAAAATACCACTGCCTTTGGAAGAACTGAGAGCTGTTAAAGTTTCCATGTGTCTGTGCTTTAGAGTGATCACGATGCTTTCTTAAGGGATCATCTCAGTAATTGTGGAAGGTGATGGATGTGTTCATTAACTTGATTGTGGTAATCATGTCACAATGTATACGTATATGAAATCCTCACGTTGTACGCCTTTTTAAAAAATCCCATTGTACGACCTAAATACATACAATATGTATTCATCAGTCCTACCTCAATAAAACTGAGGGGGGTGGGTGAAGGAATCAATTTCATTTTCTCCTCACAACAACCACAACTTTGATAATTTTATAGATGAAAACACTAAGTAAAAGCAAATATTGAGTGTCGAGGTTTCAGGCTCCAGGCTAGGCTCTGGGGATTCGTGGTCCCTGAGAGCCAAGCTCTGCCCCACAGGAACTCGGGACAGGTGAGCTGGGGGGGGTGGTGGAGGGCGCACGCACACCTGCAGGGCGTGTGCATGCGGCTCAGCCATGGCCTCCTGTGGGCTCTTGGACAGATTACCTGGTATCTCTGCTTCCTCATCTATCAAAATGAGGCTTCCAACACCCACTTTGTATTTGTTTCAGGATGAAGTGAAATATGTAGGAACACAACAGTCCTTCCATGAATGTTAATTTTTCTTCATGTTTCCAGTCCAAGTCCACTGATTCCCTTTATTACACTGCTTTATATCACAGATACTCCTGCAAACCTCTACCAAATGTGCCAGGCTTTGACATTAGCTGGGTGACCTTGATCAAGTTAGTAAACTTCTCTGCCTCAGTTTCCCCATTTGTAAAATGGGGATGAGTACTACTTCACTGGGTTTTTGCTGAGGATTTATGAGTTAATGCACCTGAGGTACTTAGAACAGTTTCTATCAGAGTAAGTGCTCAATAAATGTTAGATATTATGAGCTATAATAGCCTTCCTCCTTTAAATTACAAATTGCATTCCCAAATGTTTTCATTGTGAATGCATCTATTAAAACATTTTAGTAAGTTCTAAGGTGTTTGATTTGATTTTAAACCAGAGTCTTTGGACTATATACATCCGGGAGTTGGCAATTTGGTTTCTGATTCCTTGGCATTGACTGATCAACATTTGGTTCATTGGTGAGCATTTAAGAACCACCAGTGAGAGCGTAAGAAATTAGCAATCCTTCATACTGTCAGGAAGCATTGAGATTGAGCTGTCAGAGGCTGAGGGTGAATGCTTCATTGGATTGAGTCACTGAACCAGTTGGATTCTTTGTCTTCCATGGCATTCTTGGAAAGAGTCCATTTAACGAGGAAGTAAAGACTTTGGTCAGTTCATTTAATAGGAACAAACTTAGAAAAATCCTGTGTTAACCACTAAAACATTGGAAATAGGAGAACAGGAGTTATTGATCGAATGCCTTTAAAAAGAAATAGGAAAATACTAAGGCAGGAAATAATACATAATCTTGACTTTAATATATAACCTAAACCTACCTTTTAAAAAAGCATTAGAATTTTTTTTTCTCTTTTCTTTTTTTTTAGTTTATCAGAATGACCATACGTTTTGGTGATTGGGGTGTAGTGACAGGAGAAAACTGAGCATTTGGAATTGTGGTTGGTGACAGATTCTAAAGTTGCATGAATGTGCTTTATTCTTTTTGAAGACTATCTTCCTTTTTTTTTTTTAAACAAACCTTGTCTGACTGACTATAACCTTTAAATAATTGGTAAACTGGAGCAGTGAAACTGACATTAAAATCTAATGAAGAGAAATGGTAGGAGGGAGCATTATTCTAGCAAAGGACTGGCCAGCCATTGTCCCCTTCTGTTGTGCTGGGAATGGGAATGATTTCTTCTGGCAATGGGCAACATTGGCAGTCATAGTACTAGTGAAACACTTCATGTCTATTTCTGTTAGTAACAGTACAATAATAAATCATCTCTAGGCCATGAAATAATTGACCCATTTCTAGGAGCAGCAAGTCTTCAAACTACAAGTGCTCATCTGTCCAGCCAAGGTGTGCTTTACCTTCTCTTCATGCGCGCTGCGCACACATGGTCTGTGCTCATAAGCCTCCACCCTGGTTCCTGCAGGTCCCTATGCCTGAAATGCCTCTTTCAGCCTCAATAATTTTATCATCTTTAGCAGCTAGTCCAAGACCCGACCCCATTAAGAGCTTTTCCTCACCTTTTCTCCCTGTATTGCATTCAGGCCAATTCCAGAGGTATGGAGTGTGCGCGGTACTAGAGATCCCACCCAGGTCAAGGTGGGCATGGCCTCTGCTCTCAAAGACCTTAGGCAGCAGGGGGATGCAGGCAAGGTCAGGCCTTTTCTGCTCTCAAAGACCTTAGGCAGCAGGGGGATGCAGGCAAGGTCAGGCCTTTTCTGCAGCATGGTCGTGCTAGGATGGGGGTACCCGATGTCCTGGGAGCTCAGATGGGGCGCCTGGCCCAGATCTTGCCCACTTGTCCTCATGGATCTCACCTTGTCCGGAATATCTAGAGTAGCGTCTAGGGAACTGTCTTGAAGGAAATGGCCTTTATTTTCTTTTTTATGCTGCCTTTTAAAACTCTGTAGGGTCTTACTCAACACTCAGTTGATGGAAGAGACTCAGGAAACACTTGTTGATTTGCTTAGAACCTCTTCTCTTCCCTCCTCCTCTTTTGGCTTTGCATAGGAATGGCTTCCTTTCTCTGCATGCCTGCACCTGCCTTCTGTGATTTGAAAATGGTCAGCCTCCGCCCCTTGTCGCTTATGGGTAGTGAACTCCAGCTGATCCTAGACACTGTCTCCTGGCACTTCGTTCCTGGGTAGCAGCTGGTCTTTCTGCCACCACACCCTTGGTTCCTCAGCGCGCATCCGTTTAAGCCTACCTCGGGCCTTCCAGGCACAGGTCTACCATCGTCCCTGAAATGGTTTCCTCTTTCTGGGACGCTTTTCCTAATGAGGGCGGAGTATAATTTGAGGCTTAATTTTAGAAAACTCTATGAAGCAGCAGACCCATAAAATGTTATGATTCACGACCAGTTGTTTGTTCTCATAATGCAACCTAAACTAAAAAGCCATTTATCAAAGCTATAAAAGCTGTTCATGGCTGTCTTTAGTATATGGTGCAGAGTATAATTCAGCCCACAGAGCGGCAAAAGATGGATTCATGGGGCCATTTGCCTTGGTGTGTGTTAAAGGCCAGTAATTTCTGAGCTCTGTGGAAGACTTACTTTACTATAAGCCCTGGGTTCTTTCTTAACCCCACTTAGTTTTACTTGCCATTTTAGTATCAGTGTCTCCTCATGTATAGACCCTTCCCTTGTAAATCATTGCCAAGCCCCTGATCATCCCCTCATCCATAGCCCTCTGGTCTCTGCTACCTTTGCCTCAACAGAGGAGATTGGCGTACGAAGATGCATCGGCTAGAAACCCCAAATGCAGCCTCTGTGGAGCGTCACCTTGGTCATTTGTCAGCTGTAAAAATCCCCAGGAGAACATTTGGTCTTCCCCTCACAACTCCCTAGAGGGCAAATAACCAGCATTTTCCTAGAAATGAATGAGAGAACAAAGCCCATGGGCATTCTAGGCTGTTTTTTCCAGTGTTATAATAGGAACTCAGTGGTGATTGTTAACCCAGATTGCTAACTATAGCGCCTTCAATAAGACTTAAGACTCCTCTTGCATTGTGATTTGTATTTCAATACTGAGGTTAAGTGCCAGGTCTCACCTTGTACGTTTTTTCCTGGTCCCGTATCTAGGTCATCACACTCGAGAAAAGTACATATGACGTAAGATCCTGGAAGTTAAGGGCTCATGCCATCCAGTATGACCCTGGGTTTGAACCTTGACTTAAGCACCTGTTGGCGGGGCTCCTTAGGCAGGTTACCTAACCTCTCGGTTTCCTCTGGGTGAAATGAGGTTAATCACTGAAACTTTCCCATAGGAATACTGTGAGGGTAGCATGAGCTAATAAAATATCCCTAGTATTTGGCACACAGTAATCAGCAAGAGTTATTTATCAATTCTTATTTTTATTAAGAGCCTACCAAAAAATAATACTTAGGAGAAGAACTAGAAGGAACTTACTGAATCCAGATAAACTAAGCAGTTTCAACAAAACTCCCAGGTGGATGATTTGTGTGTCTTTGATACATGTTGTATTTTGTAAAGCCTGTTCCAAATGTGGGGGAATAGAAGTACACCTGAAAAATGAACCAGTTATTTAACTTTATGATTAAACGTCAATGACACGGTGTTTTTTTTCTCTTCAGTTAGCTATTAAATATGCTATTATGATTTTTAACTTACCTTTTGCACATCAGTTGTTTAGCTGAAAAGCAAATTCTTTTTTGTATTAGGAAGTAAACTTTTTTTCATTGAAAACTGCTGTAGTTATAGGCAGCTCATGTATTTCCACTTAAGGTATACCTTGTACTGCATATTTGCCCTGGATCTGAAGATCCATCTTTTTTTAGCAGACTCATTTTAAACTCTCATAGAACTAAATAACTTCCTTGAAGAACAACTTTCATTATTTGGCAGATGAAACTGGCAGTGGCCATTCAGTATCTTAAGCTGGATAACAGTGATTTTTGAAAGCTCACCAACTTCGAAGTTTATGCATAATTTATAATAGAAAATTGGAAAAAAAATTGAGAATTGTTTTGAAAATATCTTTGTTCCCCTTTTAAAAAAACCATTTCCCTCTGAGAGGTAAAAATAGCATTTATCTTGGTATTCTCTTTAAGCTCAAATCTTGAGGGGAATAATTCCCTAGAGCCAAACTCTTGATGTTGGCTAAATAATACTCCCATTATTTATTATTTATTTTTGCTGGGAGTTCTGGACCTTCCCTGTACTTCAAAAGAGCCTGGCTCCTATAACCCCCCAGAGATTTGGTAGGTCTCTTCGGAATGGCTTGGCCTAACTGTGGTCAAGGGTCTTCCATGACCCGTGGCTTTAGGAAGGCTCAGGCAAAAAGACGCAGCCTGGTTCTTTCTTAGCTCTTGTCCCTAACCAGAGAAATAGATCCTGCTTTGTACTTGGGTGGGTTTCCCAATCTCCTGGGAGGCCAATCCATTTATAGCTAACATTAGGTCAAGGCCAGAGAGGCCATCGCCTTCACAGTTGTCATCAGCGAGCTTTTATTTCTAGCCCATCGAGAAGCTGAAATTGACAAACCATCTAGGGAGATGTGCGGCTCTTTGCCGTCTGTTTTTGAGCAGGACCCATTAAGGATAAGTTACTTGTCATGGTAGAATTCCTCATCATTAATCACTGAGAGACCACATTCCTAGGTAAGTCAGTAAACTTGTTGATAAAGCCACGTCCTGATAGGAAATGTACCTTTTGGACGTCCTCTCGTCTGCCGGCCTGGCCAGCAGTGTTGCCGCCCTCCCGGGGCCAGCTGCCTTACTTCATTCTGATGATGGCAGTACACTGTGGGTCTGGGAAGGTCTGAGCCGGAGCTGCTGCATGAGGCCTGCTTTGATTTGTATACAATATGAATAACTGTCTGTGTATTAGGCACGCTATAATTTTTCATCTTCTGTGCCTATAGGGACTATATTACCTTACTGGAGTAAAGTTCATTCTGTAGGACTGATAATTAATCCCCTGTTCTTTTTCTTTTCCTGCTTTCTTATCTGGTGGCCATGTTATATATAAATTTCAGCATTTTTCATCACTATGCCAAATAAAGCAATTTGGAGATACAAGCAATAAAAAGCTTATTTTTATAACCCCTCTAGAAAGGAAACTGCACAGATTCCATTTTAGTGAAAAAAGCCATTCCATTATGTGGCTACATTTACATCTACTACCCATACCAAGTGCTGGAAGAACAAACAGGCGGCTACAACTGAGGAGTCTCTGGTCTTCTGACAGCACCCAGGAAAGGGGTGTATTGGTTTGAGAGATCCCCACTACCGATGCCTTCCCTGCATACCCCACTCTATCTGTGCTCGGTCTCACTTTATAACCTTTAAAACACACAACTAAAATAGTCTGGGGGTGTATTAACTCCAGATTCACATCCTTAACTGGATAGCAAATGTCCTACTAATTCAGACTTGTATTTAACTGAATTAAATCCAGTGCCTTGATGATAGCATGCAGTGTGGCCAAGCCTGTTGTCCTTTTATGAGAAGGGGCTTAGTTTTGTATCCCTTGCCATGATGCAATTCACATACTCATCCTAGGATACTGAGTTGCCATAATTTCATTTGGAACACTGCAGCATGATGAGCTGGGCAGGGGCTAAATATTTCAGATGTAGGAAGGAGTATTGTTCTAATTAAGCTGAATTTGGTGCCCATGGCAAAATATGTCCTTGATATATTGGGGTATATGTGAAAAATTACACGTATTTTTATAAATTGGCTCCCCCCACCCACTCTTGCCAAAGGGGCTTTTGTTTGGGATATTGTTTACCATAGAGGAATTATTTCATTACTGTTACTAGACAGAACAATAAAATCTGGAGGGTCATAATGTTTACCCTGGCCTTAAATGTTTCTCTTCTTTGAAAGAATAGGGGAGAGTTCAGTCTTCTATAAGTTGGAAAACAAAAGAGCAAAATTCTTCCTGCATTATCTAATACAGAATCCCCGGTACAAATCCCTGGGCTCTTAACTGTTTTTCCTTTAGAAAGGAAAAGTAGATCTTGAATATTCAGGGAAGAAAGTCAAGGCCAAGCACAGGATTTTTCCTTTTTTAGCCTCACACTTTTCTGTTAGGTGGTCTCTGAAATACTTGATTTGAGGGATTAAAAACATTAAATTTGTCTGATTTCACTTGATAACCCATTGGTAGGCACTGACTATACCCAAACTCCATTTTTTTTTTGCCACCTTGAAACATCTATTTAAAGATATTGTAATTAGAAACAAGTGCTAATGCATCAGATTTTCTGATTTGTGGGTTGTTAAGAGTCTGTCCACAAAGGACCTAGTGGGAGGTGGGTTTGGAAGGAGTGACATTCGTAGAGACTGTCTTGCCCAATCCTGGGAATTTGCCTACTTTCTAGTGATCTCGCAGGGTCTGATTCAGCTGTGATCTTGATTCAGATGATTCCGTATCTGCATCTTTCTTTACCCTTGAGCTCACGCTGAAAATGTAGAGCTCCCTATCACTCAGCTGCTTGAGTGCATCACCTGCTTTTCCCTGAGCATGTCATCCAGTCTTCTCATCTTCATGGATGAGTCCTAGCTCTCCAGGTTCGCTCTTGACATTGCCCTCATTCCTTCCACACTTCCTCCACACCACTATTCAGAGATGGACCAGGTGGTACAGACTGCTCCTCCTTTGTATTCTAGGACCTGATCTTTCCTACTTAGGAGTGCTATTCCTCCAGGTTTGGCCAGCATCGCTTGCTTGGCAGGGCTCCAGTAAGCCCTTAGCTGGTCCCTTCACTTGTGTGGTCCCCTTACCTCCCACCCTCAACACACACACACACACACACACACACACACACACACACACACACACA